>NW_020449686.1:682507-714095 GCF_003343035.1 Apteryx rowi | reverse complement strand
AGGGGGTGACACCAGGCCCAGGGGGTGACACTAGGCCTGGGGGGAGGGGGGGACACCAGGCCCAGGGGGGACACCAGGCCCGGGGGGGGCCTTACCCCGACCCGCGACGCCTTTCGCCTCGATGCCGAGGGCCGCAATGCAGCCCCGGCACGGGCGCGCGTGTGTGCAGGGCGCACGGGGGGGGGGGACGGACGATGCCCATGTGAGGACACCCAGGGCCGGCCACGGCCACAGCGCAGTCGAGGGGGGGGGTCTCCTCGCTGTGGGGGCGGCCGGGCCCCAGCGGCAGCGCCTGGCCCCACAGCAGCTACCGCCGCCGCTCTCCCTGCACCAACAGGGGAAAACAAACCCCAAATCCCCATCGCCCGCTTCCCCGAGCTGGTGCCCCGGCCACCGCCGCCTCCCTCTTTGCTGGGGCAGCACAGAGCAAGTCTCCACCTTGGGAATTCGTAGATATATCCCCTATCTTCTAAATATTCAAACGCAAGTGTCGCTTGAACTCCTGTCGCCCCGAGAGTCACGATTCCTGCCTGTCCCCGCTCCATGAGGCGCTGTGCGCTCAGGCAGGCTGCAAATCCCATGGACAACAGAACTGTCCGAATCACAGCTGAGCAGCTGGAAAGACGCATTCTGGCGGCAAAGACCTGGCCTGTTTACGCCCCGGACACTATAATTGCAACATGCTTTTCTTAACATAGCAGATAGAAACCGGCTCCGCGTGCATTCGATGAGCCCGGAGTGCTTTCGCGGGGGCCTGACTCGCTGTTAACCTGTAACTTTACACCAGGGCATTGAAGCGCAAAATTCTGCTCTTCTAATTACATGGCATTTTATATCTATCTTTTGCTTTCATAAAAGGCTAGAGAAGGGGCAGGCAAACAGGGAATCTGGTCTTCTATGGCAGGCGGCGTGAGATCCCTCCAGAGTGAAGCTTTTGGGCTTCCTGGGGTTTATTCTGTGCATTTTCCTGCAAGTTTTCCTCACACAGACCTGCCCCTTCGTGGGCCGTGAGGGATAAACTGCCAGGGCAATTCCTCCACACAGGACAGTCTTCTAAAGTAAAGAGTTTTACAGAGAAGCAAAAGTGTTTCAGTCCTTTTTTGTACTGCATTGACAAGTTAGGTCAGGCCTCAAAAATACTGTGGAATTGTTTTGCAGATTCTGAGATCTAAAACAAAATCGCGTTTTCTTCTGCAGCCTTCCGGAGTTTGAACTGTGCTTGTGTCATTTTCTCACCTCTTTCTGCACATCCACAGGGATTCAAATGTTGGGGTCCCCCCCCCACAAAATGAGAGCTGAGATCAACCACCTGAGATCTGGCAGACAACGTGATTCCTGGAGGTGTAAATTTAAGATAACTGATGATATTTATTACCTAACAGGACAGAAGTAAAGCACAAGAGTAGGAAATAGCATGCTTTTAATTCTACAAATGCTTTCTACCTGTTTACAAGATATCTGAAACATCTGCTCCAAATCCAGTAACAACATTTGTCAGCCAATTCAGCTATTCATTACTCATTCACCAAAACCTTGTACTTTAATGGCAGCAAACCTGCATTCAGGAATGTGCAGCTGCACGTGGACAAACTGAAAGCCGACTGGGAGATAAAATGCCTTCAATTAACAACAAAAATCCGGCTTGCTTCAAGGCAAGCACAGGAGACTGAGGGAGTCCAATACCCAAGTCGGTGCAGCAACACTGTCTCGCCCCTGCGCAGTTTAGCCGAACCCAGCCTTGCCCGGTGGCCTGCCTGGGGACGTCAGTGAACCCCTGTGGGGTGCTGCTCCCTTCGAATGTGGACAGCGAGTCCAACCTATGCAGGTTATCTGTGAGACCACTGCGTGCTGTTCTGCTCTAGAAAGCAATTAAGTTTTTTTTCCCCCACGATGAACCAAAATCGCATATTTCTGTTTAAACTCGTCACAAAAGAAAGGTTTAGCTGTAAACGGTAAAAAGGGTGTTAGGTTTCAACACAAAAACTATTTGCAAGAAAAGAACTACAGCATGCCTCTCTTTTTATTCTTTTATTTAACAGTTAACAATTAGAAACCTATTGATAAATTACACAGTTCGCCCTCCTGTTTGGGGTTTTTTAATGCCTCAGAGTATGTTGCCAATCCTGTCTCATCCCAGGAAGATGGCTCAAAGTGCTGGCAGCTTACGTGAGAGGCAGAGCGGCCAAGCAAGCGTGCCAAGCCCCTCCGTGGGCCACACTTTGCGTGGGAAAGCAGCCAGAGGCAGGGAGTTAACTGGCAGCAGGAATTATTCCCTAAAAAAAAAACACATTTGAGATGGAAAAATATATTGGCTATCATTTCAAGGACAACAGGTTATTTTATAGACTTGCAAAGGTTACAAATGTTGTTGGGGAAAAATCTGGCAGGGTTGCACATCAGCCAGGTTGTATTTGCAGGGAGTGACTACCCTGATTGGCCTCGTTTCAAGGCCTTACGTCTTAAGCAATTCTCTCTAAAGCCTCCTTCTACAGAGCAGAAAGATAAAATTGGGTCCCGCCTCAGCCATGCATTTCAACATCTGCTTAACTTTGCACACAGTTATGGCCACCAATTCCAGTGTTTCACCTGTGCTTCCCACACCTTTGCTCATTCTTTTTCCTGCTCGGAATTCCCTAATTTCTCAACATTTTTTTGGCCTTCAACTGCTAGTTCAGCCACCTTCTCTGGCACCTTCTTTTAAAAAGACAGCGCACACACAGAGCACAGTGCGCCTGCTAAATTCCAGTGACAAGCTCGTGCAAAAGAAACCCTGGGGGAAAAAAACAAAAAACACAGGGTGTTTTCATATCCAGCCTAGCTGAACAACACAGGGGAGCTATAAAAGCACATGCAAAAACAGCTGTGCTTGGACCTTCCCCAGCCAAGTGCCTCCAAGCTGAGCACTACGGTGGCATCGAGACCAACGAGCTTTTCCAGGCGCTCTCCGCTGGGGCGAGGATGGCTGGCTGCGTGCAGACCTAGGCTGGCCGCTCCTTGTGGGACGTGGGTGAAACCCAGCCCTGTGCAGAGAACCCACGCAAAGCCACTGCCTCAGCCAGGTGGAGGAGGGCAGTGCATTAGAGCAGTGCCAGACTTAGCCACAGGGCAGGAATTTCACTCATGGTGAATTAAAAGGCCAAATCCAGAGACAAGGCTGTATGTACTTGCCGGTAGGAACTGGCTGAGAGACAAAGAACAGACAGAAAACATCATGAGCATGTATTTATAAAGAAAAAAAAGGGAGGGGCAAACTGGTTTTGTTTTACCATTATCAAGGAATGTTTTACCAGCTTTCTCCTTGTATCCTTCTACAGTTGCTCACCTTTGGCACAAGGAATTCCATGTATCACAAGATTTAATTAATAATAATACTTCATAACAACACTCAGCACTTACATAGCGCTTTTCATAGTCAAAGTGCTTTACAAACAGCTTGTGAGTCCTCACAACACCCCTGTGAGGTAGGTAAGTATTATTATCCCCATTTTACAGATGGGGAAACTGAGGCAGAGAGGTAAAGTGACTTGCCCAAGGCTATATAGGGAGTTGAAACTCATGACATAGTGGCCTGATTTTGCTCTCCCTTATGGTGGTGTACCACAGATGGACTCCCATAAAGCTACGCTAGTGTAAGCAGAATGATCAAAATCAGGTTTCTCTGGCTCCTCGTCTTCCACTCAGATCAATTGACCATAACTGCTCCACCTAAAACAACAGGTCCACCTTCAGAAACGCTACAGGAAATTCATAGCACAGCAGGAGCGAGTCTGCAATCTTAAGGCAAGGTGTACATTAACAGCTCCACAGCTCCATATCAAGTTGGACTACACGCAGATGCATCATTTGCCACGCTGTAGGAGTCCAAACACAACAGCTCAAATGGTCTCTCAGCTGTGCCTGTATCAGCTATGGGGCTGATTCTCTTCTCCGTCAAGTTAGAGTAAATCCAGAGCAAATCAATGGGGCTGCAACAGCGCAAGACTAGTAGGAGATCTGAACCAGACCTTTCACCCACTGCTTTGTAGGCAAATGCCCCTACTAACATCTGTTCATTCTGGAGAGCTTCGGCATGGTTCATTTCACTCACTCTCTCTTTCACTCTCTCTCTCTCTCTCTCTGTCTCTCTCTGAGTTTTTCTCTCTCATAGAAGCAAACTTTCAATATTTCCAACTCCTTAGTCACCAGCACCAGCATTTAAACAGCACCGTACATCTTTCTAAGACTGATCATTATTTCCAAAAAGTGTCAATGCATGCAAATATCAAACGTACAAAAACATCAAGAGTGCTGGGACATGATACCAAGGATAGAGGTGATTACAAGACAGCACACAATTTTTATTAAAAATACCGAACAACTCACTCGTACTGCAACTATGCCACTTAGATGATCATTCTCTAACCTGCAGAAATACAGGTACTCACTCCTCCAACTACCTACCTACCTACCTAGAAAGAAACAGAAATAGCAAGCGCACACATTTATACTTCCTCAAACTTGGCAGGCACTATTCATGTGAATGGGAAGGGAGAGTTTGGTGGGTGGGGGGAGTGTGTATACCTGTTTTAGAACAGTGGGGTATGAGAGAAGTAAAAAATACCATGTGCATAATTACCAAATAAGCATTGAACTGATGGCAAGAAACCCCCAAATTAGATGGATTCACGTATGACATCCACTAAAAACCTCAAAACATAAGCACACTGAAGCTGGCAAACAGCTTGTGCCACTTCACCTGCGTCCAACCACAGCATCAGCAAGTAAGATCAAACAAACCTCAAAAAGAAAGCAAAAGGAAGAATAAACCAGCCTGGAGACAACAATCTTTCATAAACCCAGTTCCCTGCATTATTTTCAAATACATTTTACTCTTAAGCAATTCCAGAAAGGAGTGGGTGAGAAAGATACCCACTACTACTTTTTTTTAACTGGCTCAGCACCAGCTCAGAGAGAGGGAGAGAAATAATAATTCTTCAAACATGATCCTTGGTACTCAATTAAAACGTTGCTAGCCAGCCGACAAAACCCTAAATTGTCAGAGGGTTCGAAGTGGAGTGGATACACGGTGCTGCTCACGTTCCTCTTCGTTTGCTATGATATCTGCTCCGTGGGCCTCATCTGAATATCTCCAATCTAGAAGAGACCAATGTATGATTTTACTGGAGCGCTGAAGTACATTTTAAATCCTACACCAAGTACTTACATGCTGCACCACTATGGTAGCGAGCTGCACACAAAGAGAGCTCCTGTGACTAGAAATGAGCCCCTTAAACTGAGCCATTAGACAGAAAAGCAGGTAAATGGGACTGTTTTGCCTTTAGCAGAAGGGATAAAAGCACGAGTATGCGCGGAGAAAGAACAGAGTGCAAGATGACATTGGTAATAAGTTCACATGGTTCAAGGCTTAAGTTTGCTCCTGTTCATAGAGGGTCAAGCAGAAGCATTGCCTGTGAGCATATTTCTCCATATCGGCCCATTGCAGGATTTTTCATCATCCTTCTTTCAAGGCAAGAAGGCCGGGACACCAGAGGCAACGGACTGATCAAATGTCAAGACAGCTTTGTCCTGCTCCGAAGGAGCAGAGCTCACGTGAAGGAGTTGCTAAATTTTTCATGGCCAAAGTCTGCTTTTGCAACAGGGTCTTTCATGTGAGGCCCCAGCCCTTATCCTAAACTTTGAGACTGTTCCTGCCTCCTCCTGGTTCCAGCTCAGCAAAGTCGGTCACTTATTTGCTGTGTCACAGGAGGGAAGTCCCTCTGGGAGCGCGAGCAGCTCGCACTGTCCCAGGGGAGGCGCACAGCGCTTGGCAGGATCGGGCCCAACACTGTATGTGGCAAGTGGCAGAACCTGACCCAGCTGCAAGAAAGTCAACAAGTTTCAGACAGCACCATCCAAAAGGGCAAAACGTGCCCACGTCCCTCCCGTTCCCCCCACTGCGCACAGTCCTCCTCTGCGGTCAGAGCAGCCTTTGCTGGATACGCAGACCGCGAGCAGCCCGAGCAGCACTGTCCCAAAGCTGCCGTTAAGGGACGTTTAAGCAAACATGACCACTGCTGATCCCCAGCCCTGGCCCTGCTAAGCACACAGCTGATACGGTGGCTGCAACGCTGATTAGCAAACATCAGAGCAGCAGCTACCCGTTCCTCCTTCAGCTACCCACAGAGTCCACCACGCCAACCGCAGCTTACCTGTACATGAGGTGGGGCACTGAGGACGTATATGACAGCATTAGCCATATCTTCAGCTTTGAGACACTGGAAAGATAGGACAGAGATTGTCTCAGTCAAAGGCCACCTCGGGAAATATTAACCACAAGATCACTCCTTTCCTAACCATCAATAACAAGTTTCGACAGTCTCACTGGGGCATTTCAAGAACAGATGCAAGTGAGCAGGAAAAAAATAACCCATTAAAAATTTAACAAAGGTGGTGTCTGGTGATGATATTTCTGCATTTGCTGTCAATATTATTACAAAACGCTTTGAGGTGCCTGCTGAAACTAAGATCCCCCGGTGCTGGGCAGCAGAAACAGAGATGGAGATGGTACCCCTCTTCAAGAGCCTGCAGTATACATTAGACCGGACAAAAGAAGGAAGACAGAGGCACAGTGGAAAGCAGCAAGGGAAGAGCAGAGAACAAAACTCATGTCTCCTCCTGCCATTCGCTAAATCCAGCACCCTCTCCGTGAAAGAGCGTTGGGGCTTTCTGGAAGTCAGAAATCACCCCTCCAAGACATGGCTAGGAAATGCTTTCGGTTATTTCTCAGCGTAGAAGACCACAATTAAATCAAATAATTCAGAAGAGACTTTCCAGGTGTCTTTCAGGATCAGGCTAAGAGGATGTGCAGGGGAGCAGCCATTTGGCAGAGAACAGGGGGCACCGTGAGGATGGGAACAGCAACAGAGCTGTTCTGGCTCCCAGCCTGGCTAGGCGTGTTGGGAAACTACCAGCACAGTCATTCCATCAGGTCAAGCATTGCCATCCTTATCAGATGGCAGCAGGGAAGCACGGGAAGTCCCACGCTAGCCACCTGCAAGGCAACATGCTCTCAGAGTTCCTCTCGACCACCCTTGTGTAGATATGTCTGCCCGGTATGTCTTCCCTTCAGTAAAGAAGAAGCCACAGCCTGCAAAGTGTCAAAGCTGACTGATTTATTTACAGGAAGATCTAGATATAAGGGAAGATATAGGGAGTGGGAAACTGCTTCTGATTACAAATCTACACAGTGTGTAAATATCAGTGCAAAATCTGAGGTTTGAGCCTATGGGTCCAGGTCTGCTGAAGTGCTGAGACTTTCCGAGGATGCTGACTATATTCTAGAAAGCACTCAGCACTCTGCAGAACTGGCTCCTTGCACGATTAACCAGGAGAGAGATCGTTTGACTATGATCAGAGCCATTTCCCTCCGCTTCCATTCCTCCACGTCCTACCCGAATGCTCTCATAGGTGGCAGCAGCTCTCTCTGGGTCATTATCATGAAGTTTAAAAGCAAATCCTGTTTCCACCAGTCCTGGAGATATGCACTGGAAAAGAGCAGAGCACATCCTAATAGGATTTGTAATTCCCCTTCCGGAAAACAATTAAAAAAAGAAGAGAAAACTTAGCACTGCAAAAGCCAGCAGACCACCCCTTTTACTGTTGTTCCTCTCCCCTCACCCTTTCTCCTAGGGGAATAGTTTAAGAGAGCAGATACTGCCTTAGTGATTGCTGTGAGGGTATCTCTGGACAACCACGGATGGTTGTACTTTCCTCTTCATGCCACAAAGGGATGGATAGGCAGAGAAAATGACAGAAAAGCTCACAATACGGATTAAATGCTGGACGAGTCACTTCTGAGATGCAAGGTCTGCATGAGAGCAAACTGCCCCAGCCGACTGCTTCCTCTGCTGCCAAGAGTCCCCCTCGCTCCCCAGAACAGGACTCCCACTTTGTGCACCCCAAAACGTTTATTCTCTGACACAGCCGATTGCTGCCGCCTTGACCATTTTCCAAAGGAAAACCTCTGCCCAGTAAAGCGTGCCAGCTTCCTACCATCCGCGAAAGCAGCAGAGAAAGGAAATCCCGCAGTACTCACTGTAGCTCGTATATGAGTCTTCGCTTCTCTGAGTTCTTGCCTCAGCCCCTCCGTGAGCGCTGTAACCGCGTATTTGGTGGCACTGTAAAAATGCACCACCGACTGCGGCACGACGCTGTGGCCGTTCATGCTGAGGAGAGAGAGCAGAAAGGAAAGTGCTGAGAGGAGGGAGGCAAGCGAAGTCCTAGGGAAGAACCAGCAAAATATTCAGAATGTTTAATTATTGCCACCGTAACAAACACGAAGAGAGAAAGAGATGCCAGGACGAATGGCTGCATGAGGAACTCCCCTCTCGCACGCCCCTCCGTGGGTTACGGGATGTCCTGACGGGGCTGAGCTCCAGGGAGAGCACACGTAGCTGCCGGGGAACCGGCAACAGGGAGGTGCAGCAGCAGCAGCAGCAGCTCCTCTCAAGGCAGCTGCTTTCTGGAGCTGGCCAAGAAATGTCAAGCTTCAACCATTGCAAATGTTTTTCATTATGCTTTTCTCCTGGGTTGGGTCTTCGTTGTGTTTGCACCAGCAGAGGAAAAGAAAGAGTTTTGAAAATCTGAACCATCACAAACCTTGAAAACCCCCTCTCTGGACACACAAGCCACTCTGAAAGGTCAAAACTCCCATCAGAAATCCTCTCGGGGCAGAGGGGGAGCCCGCGTGGCTATTCCATGCACCACTCCCACGTACCTGTTAATGTTAATAATATGCCCATCGTCAATGTTTCTCTCTTTCATGGACTGATAGGCCTCTCGGGTGCAGATGCTTACAGCCATCACGTTGACCTGAGGGAAGAGAAGAGAGGAGGCTAAGACCAGCAGCGCTCTGCCCAGCACCTTCTGATTTCCCCTCCGTGCCCCCGGAGGTGCGGATGCGGGTTACAGACCCCAGGGCAAACGTCGCGCAGCAGCGATGGTTTGACCAGGGCGGGAGGATGCCACGCAAACCGAGGCGAGGCAGGACGCAGCAGGACAGAGCCCCAGGCCTCTTGCCGAGCAAAACCGTTCTCAGCAGCGCAGGACCCGACGCACGGCAATTCCCGTGAATGCCAACAGAGGGAAATGCACGTACACGCACTGCATTACGCGGTGACCAAGCTCGGGGCTGCAATAACGAGGGGTTTGGGCAGGGGAGGCACAGAGGTCCAATTCTGTGAGACAGGCCATGGCCTCTGCCTGAAATACATGGATTTAATTGTTTTACAGGTAAGCCTGAGGGCCAAGTCCAAGTTAAGGGAGAACAAATCTACCCCACCATGGTCAGCACTCTGCCCAGGAGACAAAGTTGTTGTTTTGTACAGCACGGAGCACAGTGGGGTTTGGGCAGCTGATGGGACGCTAACAGCAGGTAATTAGGTCAGACGGTTAATGAGGAAACCCCCAGATACTGCTTGTCAGAGAGCCAGGCACTCAGAGGTGCTGCAAACCACATGGCTGGCAAAGAGCTTCCCATGGACAAGCGAAGCCAAATTCACACCACGCCATGGAGAGGGCCAGTGCAAGCAATCCCAGAAGACACAAAAGGCACAAATCTGGCACCCTGACTGCTGACGTTTTGCTCAGCCCTGGCTGGATCAGCCAAGGAAGGAAGGACAAGACAACACATCTGGTCCTTCAGCACAGGACCCAGAGCTCTCCACGCTCTTACTCTTTGGACTAGCACTGTGGTTCAGTTAAGCTCAGTCGTATCACCTCTGCAACGTGCCAGCTTTAACGAGCAAATGCCCCGACCGTTTTCTGGCCATAAAACAAGAGTCAAAGTCTCCAGGAAGACCGAGGTATGGAAATTCCCCTGGCTGGCACACGACAGTACACAGCACCAACAGGTACGTGCGAGATTGATGAGCCTGGTAATCTGCAAGCCATCTCAGCAGCAGTGTTAATTGCTCAGGTTGATAATGTTTCAGTTTTAAAAAAGTGGCTGAAAGGTAGAAAATATTTGCTAAAGCCCTCTAGAAAGGATACGACGACTTCAAGGCAGGTCACGCTGGCAGGTCACAGCTAATGGTAAGTCACTTTGTTAACGATATCAGCGGGCCAGACGAGCCTAGAAACACTGCTGTGGACTAAACAACCGGCAAGAACTAAATTTCTGATGAATCAGAAATCAGTTGCAACTAGATATGGGAGGAGCACTGGGAACAAGGCCATGCGGACAGCAAACGTAAGGATACACGAGAGGGCTGGCGATCATCTCTGCGAAACTCATAAACAGGAACGAGGCAGACGAACTAGAACTTGCTAGAACGAAAGGACACACAGCCGCAGGGGAAGAACACTAGTTTGGAGAGCAGAAATTAAAATCCACCCCCTTCCGCCTTGTAGAGATGCACTCACTGAGCAGCACACTCAAAGGACGAGTGGGGTCAGCTGAGGGATGTTCCAGTCCCTGCTTTTGTCTCAGTCATTAGGTCTTGTTCTTCACCGGAGGCCATGCCTATGGGGTTTTGTCTCAGCAAGAGATAAGTAGCGTGCTTATCTGATCTTACGTTAACACGGAGTGCCCAGGCAACACAGTGAGTGTAGTCATCATCTCCGTCCAAGCGCACTCGGGTTGGCGCAGTCACTGCCGGCCATCGTAGCCATCGCGCCCAGGGCCACGGAGATAAATTCCCCCCAGCACCAGGCTGAAGATCTACCCCGGCTGTGCAGGGCAGGAAGATAGCAGGCATTGCAGCAGAAACTGCACGTTGCAACCACCTCGGCGCTGCAGCAAAGCCCGGACCAGGCGAGGCGTTTCAAATCTTCGGGATTTCGCAGCAGCAAGGTCAAGGAAAGCGGGAGTAACCTGCTCCCGTCCGATATAACAGCCAAGCGAGGAACCGGTCCTTGCAGATACAGATCTTGGCCGCTGTTAGCGCGAAGAGCCGTCACGGCCAGCAACACCCCTGCTTCGCTCCCTGCCTCAAGAAGAGCCGAAGCCAGGAGAAACCGCGTCTTTGGGGCAGAGTCGCTCCCAGGCTCCACGCCGTCTCCGCAGGCCACTAGAGGGTAACATCAGCCCAAAGCCGCAACCGAGGCCCAGCTCCAAGGCTGTGATTCACGCTGAGCAATGCCTCCCTCCGTGCGTGCGTGCGTGCGTGCGTGGGTAGAGCGACAACGTTTTGACAACTTCTGGCAGAGCAAGATACTAATCAAGAGCCATGTGAGCAAGCCCGGAGCTGGTACGAGAAGCCAGCCTGGCACAACAAAACCACCATCTGTAGGCGGCAGACCCGGGATCGACTCCCAGTCTTTTCCCTGATAGCGCCTGCAGGATTTTGGAACCCCGATCCCGTTTCAAAACGCGACTCAGGCCGCTTAGGAGCCTAAAAACCTGCCTGGAAAATGAGCAAGTCTTAGGGCGACATCACTGCTAGAAACAATCTAAAGGTCATTCTTGCAAATCTCCATGCAAGATGTTTTTCAGCACTCGTTTCTATTTTGAGAACAAAAGGTTCAAAGGTCCCTTAGCAAGGATGGCCAACACATCTGCATTCTGCATTTGCACAGCGTGTTGCACAACACAGCAGGTCTGTGACTGCGTACGTGTGCAACAGGAAAAAGTCACATTTTTGAGTAATTTGTAAGTTTTATTTGCCAGGTTGGGAAAACAAAGGAACCTTTCCGTGGAAGTACCAGGCATTTCACTTCCCGGAATCAGGCTTTTCTAAGGCATCACAATGAGTATCCTAAATTCCAAGTATGCATAAAAATTCAGGTTACAGAAAACACGTCTATTCTTCTTGCTTTTAGACACCATCTGCGCAAAAAGCCTCACTGGCCAATGAATAACGCCGAGAAGAACCAAACCCAGCTACCCTCTACAACAGGGAGAGGATGTGTGTCGCAGCCCTTTGCACCTGGAACGGCGCAAACGGAGAGTCCAGCTCAAATTCCTGGCTGTAAAGGTCAGTAGGTAAAACGCGAAGGAGCTGTTCAGATCGCGGAGCCCAAAGGCAGCGTGTACCCAGCGCCGGCCCCGGCTACTCCCGTGCGAGCTGGGGATGGCTGGAGAACTTTGCTCCAGCCACACGCCGAGCACAGCCTTGCACGCAGGCTGCAGACGCCGGGGATTTGCTGGCTGGCGGCCCTGGGCTCAGCACTGTCAGAAAGCAACAGAGATGCGAGTCTGGACCTGAGACTGCAGCAGCCCAGCGAGAATAAACACCTACAGATTCCCCCTTGGGAATAGAAACACCAGATGATAAGGATCTGAAATATTTATTAAAAATAATAATAATAAAAAAAAGGAGGAATAAGTGTTTTAATGAGTAAATAATAACACTGCTTTGACTGGTAGATGTACAGCAAGAACGGAACGGGTATACTGAGAGGGGAGTCTGGAGGACGACAGACAGCCTCAAACCTCATAAAATATGCATGGAAACAAAAATCAATTTACCAGAAAGAAAAAAACGCCTTTAATTTCAGGCCCTAAATGCCTTCTAAATCAATAGATCAATGGCTGTTTAGAAATTTTCCCTGTCTTGCAGCGCCTAAGTACACGGAAACACCCCAGCTGCATCTCGGAGCAAACGGTGCTGCTCACTAACGCCTTCCTCCAACAGGCCCTTGGAAGAAGCCTTCCCTGCTCCCGCTCAGCGGCCACCGGGCGCTCGGAGAGCAGGATCTCCGCGCGGGGAGGTCGCAGCAACAACAAGGAGACGACAAGGCGACACGCAGGGCTGGACTCGCGGCGAGACGACGACGCTGGGAAGCGTTCTGCTTTACGCCGGCTCTGTGCCGGCAACGCTCCGCTCGATTTTCCCTAAAGCCCCCGTGGCAACCGGGATGGGAGAGACGCGTCTGTGCGGTGACCCAAGCCGGGCAACCCGCAAAAGCGCGGGTGGGCAGACGGAGCCGAGCAGAGCTTGACCTGGCTGCAGCCACAACAGCGAGCAGAGCCACCGAAATGCTAAAAAGTACTTAATTAGCCCCGATGAGGCGGCTCTCCTCTTGGCAGCGGCAGTCTCTGGCCTCAGCGCGCTTGCGCCTCCCCGTTTCGCTTTACCCGGCCTCCGAAACGGCTGCCGGATAGACCCCCGCGGGCCGCCAGATCCAGGCTGACCCCACGGGTGGGAATGCCGCTGGCGAGCAGCGCGATCCGTTCACGCGCTCCTGGTGCGGCACGTGAAATTCGCTCATCCACGTGCAGCTCTAACCAGATTACGGGCAGAAAATGAAGCTATAAAAACAAAAAGCATTACAGCTTCTTAAGCGAAAAAGAATCTGCCCATCTTACAACCCGCTGCTATAACTACTTAACAGGATTAGCTACAAAAGCCAGTGCTTGGCATTTAATTTCCTATTTTATTTAAGAAAAAATGAGGCTCCTTACCTTTTAGAAAGCCATTGAATGAAATGAAAAACACTACCGAAAGTAATACACGCTTTCGTCCCCTAGGGCATGTGGCTCAGCAGCGCGCGCGATGGCGGCTCAGTTCCCAAGGGAAAGACGGGGGAGAGCTGATAAACTCTCAGCCCGCATCCGAGGGGCAACAAACCTGGGCCTCGCAGAGCCAGGCGGAAGCAGGCCCTCAGCTCCGCTCACGTGAAATTAAAACAGACGAGCACAGCAGCGTCGGGGCCGGCAGAAAGACGGGCTCTGGCGCACCCACGCTGGCCTTCCCGCGGACACCGCGACGCCTCGCCGGCAGCACGAAGCCCTCCCCGGGCAGCAGGCAAGGTGCGGCAGCAGCTCTCCATCAGGTCCACGAGTCCGGAGCTCCTCCAGCCCACACAGCTACGCGGCAGCGGCTCACAGGACGCGCAAAACCTCTCTGCCGACAAAGAGTTCCTTACGTTTCAGCCCTCAGACTCACTTTAACTGCGGTCCGGCTAAGCACAGAAATCAAGCAGCCAAATGCTGCAGACCCCCGCAACGCAGCAACCTACGTGTTTTACTGTACAGACAAGCAGGAAGCCGACGGGAAGGCTCTCCCCGATCTGAGCATTTCCACCACTCAGACTGATCAAAAAACAAAGCAGGAAAATTGCGGAAAACATTTCCCAAGCGCCTTGAACCAATTCCCACAGGTAGCTGTAATTCTGGGAACCCGGCGGCAAAAAGCCCGGCCGTCGCGGAGACCTTCGCAAGCGCAGTTCCCACCGTCCCAGCAGCGCTACTCACGTCTATCATCGTCCGCCAGCCCTCCGTCTTCCCCGAGAGCAGGGGCTCCGGGCGAGCCAGCCCCGCGTTGTTGATGCACACGTCAACCCCCTGATGAAGGGTCTTGATGGCGGAGAACATCGACAGGATCTCCTCTTCGTTGGAGAGGTCGCACTTGTACGGGATGAGGGTCCCAGGATAACCGGCGCTCTGGCATTCGGCTGCCAATTTCTGGGGAAGAGAGAAAGGAAGGAAGACGACAGCCATCAGCATCCTCTCCTCACGGACAGACCGCTGAGACCGGCCGTGCTTCTCATGACTCCTGCTCGCAGTCATTGCTGCTGTAGATCTGGGGGAGAGCAAAACCGAAGGACTGCAAACACCGCCAAGGCCCGATGGTCATGCCAGGCCCCATCGGAGCACAGCCGGGGACAGCCGTTCTCAAGCCCAAAAGGTGAAGCAACGGGAACGAACCACCCCACCACCAACGGCGGCTGCAAAGCCGGACGCAAAGTGAGCTCAGCGCTCTGACCGCCGCTCTCGCAAAGCTTGACGCTAGCCCTCCCTTGGCCTGTGCTGAACGCAGATTCCCCAGCTGCGCTGCACCACGTCTGCAGGGAAAAACGCACCGAGAGCCTGCCCAGGCCCGTTGTCTCGGCATACCCAGGCGCGTGACGTCAGCAGACGTGCCCTGGGGTCCCGCGCTGCTGACTCGAGTTACGTTTGCTTTGCAAACCTAGCTAATCTAGGCTGCAAGGCAACCACCCCTGGGGAGCCTTCCCGAAGGACGCCGGCGCTTGCGAAGCCGCCGCGCGCGAGGGGGGGGGGGGCGAAGGTGCAGCCCAGCAGCACGTCTGCCACCGCAGAGTCCTCCGCGGCGCTGGGCCGCCGCAGGGAAACGCAGCCATCCGAGAGCAACTCCTTCCCCAGCAACCCGGCCCCAGCCACCCAACGCATCGTTCGGTGCAGGCACAAAACATGCAGTCCTGCTCGAGCCCTTCTCCTCCCGAGCGATAAAGGCATCAATGGCGCTTTTGTTTTCCGTCACGGCAGAGGTGAGCCATCCAACACCACCACCGAGAAAAGGGAGAAAAGGCAGGTCTGGCAGGGAGCGGGTCTTGCTCAAAGCAGCGTGCGAGCGAAACGGGACGGGAGGACGACTGCCAGGAGCGGGGAAGCTCAGGCGCCCCTGCCGTAACCGTCGCTCAGGGTTCACGAAGGATTCACTGCCCAGGGTAAAGCGGCAAAGCTGTTCCTTGCCGAAGCATGCTCGACCACCGTCATCGACACAGGAAAAGCGAACAGGGCAGAGTTTTTCCTCTTTCGCAGCAAGCCCTCTTAAATACCTTTGTGCTGGGTGGTCAGCGCAGATCTAAACAGTTATAAATGAGCAAAGCCAAATGCAGACGGGGGGACGTTTGCTAGCAGTATCTTCTTGCCTCTTAGCATTGTCTCCCCCCTGCATTAAAAGGCAAAACTTCATAAAGCAACAGCAACACGTTCTGGGAACCACAGACACCTGCCTTTGCTCATTTTTCAGCACAAACGCTTCCAAGAGAAGCGCCACTCGCTCCGTTATTCACCTCTACAGCGGGAGCGTGGCCTCCCCGAGCAATGTAAGTCACAGCCCCTTCCAAGCAACGGCTTCATCCCCACGTATGCAAGAGGGGATCGAGCTCCTCGCTGGTTGACTCTCCCTCTGGGCACGCGAGGAAGGAAACCTCTCGGGGCAACGGCAACATCAGCCCCAACGTCCCCAGGGCCAGTTTTACCTTTTGTCACTGGAGGAAGAGAAGCTTTCCAGCCTGCCACCCAGACGCTGCCGTGCCCAGCTCCCCGGGAAGCCACCGCCGCGCTCCAGGGACCCCCAAGGGGACCTCCGCCAGCTCCCGCGCTCGCGCCCCGCCAGCCCGCCGCCCGGGGTGGCTCAACCAGCCACGCGCTTAAAAACACGTCCCTGGGCTAATAAAGCATGGCAGGCTGCCAGCAAGGCTGGCACTGGGGAAGCATCACTGCAAAGGCTAATTAAAAATATATAATAATGATAATCTATCTATCTATATATATATATATGAGAGTGAGTGCTTCAGTCTTTAAATTATTAAACTTAAGGACACGTTCTGTGTTTGTCCATGACCCCAAGCAATACAGGCTGGGGTGAGCAGGTGTTGGCAAAGCACTAATAAACGCCAGCGCAGGCGCAAGCTGCAGGGGGTCGGCGGCGGCCGGCGCAGGCTGCGCGTCCCCCCCACTGCCGCGCGGATAAAGGACGCGGCGATCGCCTGCCCGACAGCTCCTCGTTAGCCGTCATCAACAATTATCCCAGGCATCCAGATCTTCTACCCAGCTTGACGATATAAAGCAGACGCAAGGCCAAGAGCCGCCACCGGCCGAGCGTGTTAACGATGCAGCAGCCGCCGCACCAAATCCTCCGGAGGACGGACCCTTTCCTTCCCCCCCCACCCCGACGCTAAGGAGAAACAGCATCTCGGCTCCGATGCATCACGCTAGAGACAGGGACAGCTTCCAGCGCGAGGCGGGAGCCACGTGACGTCTGGCGCCTGCAGAGATGGACCCCGGCTACGAACATCCACCAAACCCCTCCAGCGCTGTCGCCTGCAGCCGCTTCACCGACGTGACGCTCCGGCGGGTGCAATAAAACTCGGGACCTGTTGGGGGGGGGGGGGGGCCCTTCTCGGTGACACCTTTCTCAAAGCCAGGTTTTGCCCAGAGCAGGGCTGGGCATTCTCGCTGGGAGGAGGACAGACACCAGCCAGGATCTCCGGATCCCCTCGGTGTCCCCAAACACCTTCATTTTAATAGCTCTGGGACAACCGGCTCCGTTGGGTCAATCGTTTTCAACCTTTCTCAGTATCTAAAAACGCTGCAGAGGTGTTGCAAGTCCCCGAACAGAGACTTTAAGCTTTTCCGCTTCGCCTTTCACCGCTCTCAGCAGCGATCCACAGGTCTCCGGGGATCCCGCAGATCGCAAGCTGAAACCGGCCTGAGTCTAAAGGTCTGCTCCAGAAACCGCCGTACTGTGCTGGGTACCGCTTCAACGAAGGCATTGCAGCGGCACAAGAATTATTATTATTGCCCTCCCAGAAGCGAGTGAGAAGGGGACGGACGTGCCAAGCTCAGCCGGGAGATTGATGCATCCCAACCGCGTCGTGCTCTCTGGAGAGCCCCGCTCGGGCCGAGCGGAACGGCGCTGCTGCTGCTGCTGCCCGGCGCAGAGCAAAGGCGCCCCTGGGACCGAATTACACCTCCCCGGCAGCCTCCCGGGGGGGGTTCCGCTTTGCTATATATGCGGCCTTGTTGACTGTGTACTGGCAAGGTTTTGAAAAATAAATGCTTTTTAAAAGACCAGAATAAACACTTGAGAAGACAGTTTGGGAACAATACGCAAGAGCAGCATTTAGGAAATTAAAAGCCGTACGAAGGGCTGCTGCAAGATGTTAAACCGCTCCGGGGATGGGGCCTTACTTGCTTCTAAAAGGATACAAAGGAGAGAAGAATAAATAAATAAGTAAAATAACAGGCAAGTGCCCACATTCTTCATAACCTGGCATCAAGGTGGCTTTAGAGCCCTCTCCGTCTTGCTGCCCCAACTCCAGCTCTGCACAAAGGGATCCATCCCATTCCGTATCGTTAAGCACTACTGCAAAAGTGTCCGACACGAGCAATTTTTGCTCCTGGTATGCCAGGCCACGGACAAGAGTCGGGTCTTAGTTTGCTCCTGGAATGGGACCGGTGTCCCGGCTCATCCCGCAATCGCCAGGCTGCCACGTCGTCCCAGTGGCGTCTCCCATTTCCGCCGCCGGTGCCGGCGTTCGTTGCAGCTGGAGCAGGGCGCCGTCTCGCGATGTTAACGTACCCGCATATGGCAAACGACGGCAGGGCACCAGCAGCACCTCGGGGCTGACGGCCGCGGCGCGTCCGGAGCCGCAAGAGGAAAAGCTGGCCGCCGCCGGCAGGACACGGCTTGCCCGAACTCGGCCCTGCGGCACGTTGGTGCAGCACAGAGCTTCCTGCAGGGGCCGTTAGTGCCGGGCTGGGCAGGGCACGGAGACCGCCACCGCCACCAAACCAAATCACGGCAGTGATTTTAGAAGACGGGAAACGCCTGCATGAGGAATTCATGCGTACGAGACCTTCCTCGTACCTCCTGGAAGAGGACTCGTGCCGGGGCGGCTGGCCCAAAGGAGCAAGGGCCCCGCGGCACGACGGGAAGGGCCGGACGAGCGCTCGTGGCCCGGAGGGAAAACCCCACGTCTAATATCACAGTTTCCATGCTCAGCTGTCTCGCACCTCTCAGTACCCAGCACCGCTCCTCCCCGGAGCAGACGGGGTCCAAACGCCACGGGCCACGGCACAGCAACCGGAACGCAGGAGCGGACGAAGGAAGGGATGGTCCGGCTGCCAGGAGCTGCCCATCCCATTTTCCCAGGACATCTCGTTAGCTCATGGGTTAGACAACCCAAGGGGAAAGCGCCTTCTCGCAACCGGCCGCAGAAATCTGCCCACAAATATCTCCCCAGCTCCTTCTTTTCCCCTCTGGCTTCTCGCTGCCTCGAACAGGAATCGACGTGGGTCCTTCCATTTCTCAGGCTGCACCTGCGTTAACAAATTCTCTTTGAAAACGAAGTGCCGAACGCCGCCGACAGCCACGCTGAGCCCAGCGCGCCTCGCGCGTCCCTAGAATAAAGAGGCATCACGGGCTCTTCAAAGACACGGCAACCGCGGGCAAGTTTGCAGGAGAAGACTTACGTAAAGTAATTCCATGAATTAGGGAGCTTGCAATGTTTTTCCAGAGCATCAGTTAAACCACCCAATTAACGCTCAATCCATTTTAAGTACACCACCCACGAGCGGGGGGAAGGAGAAAGAGAAAAGCTGTTCTTCCAGGTTTCACAGGCAACCTGGGAGCGAGCAAATGAAGCGATGCAGACCCAGTTGAGGGCCAGTGCACGCCCGGCAGCCGGAGATGAAGACCTGAGACACGAGCTGAGCACCTCTGCACCCCACCGTGTCACCGGATGCTCGGAAACGCACAGTCAGGTGCCTGCCGTACTCGTACGTATAGGAGAATATAACATAAAGAAGAAATAATTACACTACATGTGAAAACACTTAACCCCCATTGCCATGGATGCAACGCCTCACCTTCGCAGTTTTGGTACCCTAACCAGCGTAAACGCAGCACCGGGCAAGTTTTGTCACAGCCAGGAGAGACCAGCTTTCCACAAAGGGCATCTAAACTATTAGTGTGATTTAGCGAGCCAATATCACAGTACATGCTAGACACACAGGGTGCGATGTGCTTCTTGCTTAGACACCCATTTTCCCATTGACATCACTGCGATTTATCTCTATTTACAGCAGTGTTGAATGAATGAATGAACAAAAAGATGATGACAAAAACTAAACGCCTACACATAAGAGAGACAAAGAAGAATACCTGGTCGTGATGTTTACTGTACGTTATTTAGTTGCCTGTTTTTAAAGGTCTTACAAGGATGCCTCACATTTATGGGATGTTTTACTCACGTTAAGAATAAGCCAGTTCTCCCAAGAAGGGGTTAATGCTCTTTATGCACAAGACACTTGTAAAGGGCACAGCGCCACGCATTTAGATTCAGTCATGGTAAAAGGGTTTTACAAAACTAATTGATATAAACATTTAAGGGGACTCTTAAAGAGATGAAAAAACAGAAAAGAAGAGTCACATAGGGCTTTATTTGGCAAACTATCCTATTAAGTTCAGACACATTTAGTTCAAAGAGATTAAAGCCGGGAGAAACCATTAGGTAATTTTTAATCTGACCTCCCATTCATCACAGGTACTTGCATCCTACTGATTTAGCTTGTGCTTAAGTACACGGCTGCACTGAGAAACCAACTGGAAAGAAACTGAAGCCACCCCAATTATTTTTGCTAGCTGAAGGTAATGAAGGAGAAAAAACCTAACAAATGGCATCAACGGTGAAAGAAAACCGGAGCCTTACAAGTCGTTTCATTTTACTGATTGGCAACTTTGAAGCTTCTTTTAATTAAGATTTAATATCAGCACAACAGCATAATAGAAGAGATAATACAATGAATAAAGCACTGGAGAAGATTTTATTCTGGCCATTTCTGTAGCGTGCTTGGTGACCGTGGGCAAGAATTCAGAGCTCCGTTTCCTCACGTGTAAAAGGGAGATAACGACGTGAAGCCCCTTCCTAAAGTACCCGGACACCTGGGGCTTTCTGCCTGCACACGAACACGTGCGATTATTGCTTCCCATTTCTTCCAGCCTCTTTTGTCTGGCTCCAGGCCCCCAGACAGGGCCTCCACAGGACACTGAAGAGAGTTTTCAAATGAATAAAACAGCAAAGCGACTCTTTCTCACACCCTCAAGCTTTAAATCAATGCTTTTACATATTGTTTGCAAATCGCTGCTGCTCAGATCAGATCATCTTCTGTTCCAAAACGCAAGGAAGAGCGGTGGGTAATGCAGGGGAAAGCTTGGGAAGCAAGGTTTAGATGGAAAAGCAAACACCCGCGGCATTCAGTTGGTGGCACCAGCACCAACACCTAGCGCAGAGGAAGGATTAGCACTATTTTCGGATAGTTTACCCAAAGCACATCTGAGGTACAGACTGTCTAATTAGGGAGACTGAATTTATTACATTGCCCCCAAAACTGTCATGCTCATCTCTTGGCACTGGCAAAGGAAAGCGCGTTCAAAAGGTGGACAAAGTTAAAGCCCTTGTATATATTTTTCACCCTGCAACATCCTAAACGTACTGTCCAAAGACTCACTGGTGGCACAAAAAAAAAATCTGCACTCATATAATACATAATTCAGAAAAACTGGATATCATTTTGTGAAAGAGAAGGGGAAAAAACATGGGGAATTTCTTGGACTGATTCGTTGTCTATTAACTTCCAGCAGTGAGAAGCAGAAAGTGGAAAGCGGCATTTGGGGGTAACGGCCCCGGCCAGGCAGCCGTCACCGCCGTCACTGCCGGGCTGCAGAGCGCAGCAAGGAGGGGAATTACCTATTTGCAATACTGCACGAGATGTTTTATCCGGATTTGTTGAGCGGCCACTAAAGGCGCTTGCGTTTGCCACTGCTTTCATCACCGCTTCGGCCACGCGTTTTGCACGGGAAGTTTTAACCCCTGCAGGAACAGCCTCCGGGGACGGCTCGCACCGCGCAAGCCAAACCCCTGGGCGCTGCGAGAAATCACAGCCGCAGAGATGCTCGCGACGACACGGCTTCACGTTTCCTGGACACTCCCGAGCTTTTCTCCCCGTGTCTCCTGCAAGCCCCACGCTGGCTCCAACTGCCAAGGCCAACGCCGACCCCGCAGAGGTGCGGACGGCCAAGAGCACCGAGGGTTTGGCCGAACGGCTAACGCCACATTGGCCATCGCACTCCCTCTGAGTTCCCATGCCGTTTTCCCAAGGCAGAGCCATTTTTAAGGGTCTGAATCAAAACCTGCTGGAAGGACAGGAAACGGTTCCCCCTCTCTTCCCACCAAGCGTCACCTCGTGTCCGTGGGTCAAACACGGCCTGGGAAATCATCCGGCTGGTTTTATCTCAGAAATTTAAGCTTGGCTCCCTGTCTGGTTGAGCAAGCACGTCTTCCGAGCGCTGTCAACTGTCCGCCTTGACTGCTGAAGGGTCACACCACTTTTTTTCCAAGCCCCCTCCTGCCGCCTGTACTTTTCAGCAGTTAAACATTCGAGCCATTTTCTTCTAGTTCACTTAATTTTAAATTTCTGGTTTCGCACATGCAAGTTGCATCATTCCATTTACACTGCTCCGAATGTCTCTGCTGCCTTAAGTCATTCAAACAGTCGCTCCTTACGTCAAGGCTGAAGGCACTTTTTTTTTGTTCTTTTCCTTTCAAAGCTTGCTCAGATCGCGTTGCTACGGGCTGGAGTGGGGGAGGAGGAAATACGCTGCTCCTGTCGTGACAGCTCATTAGAGCAATATTTCTTGCCTGTTCGGAGGTGTGCTTGCCCCAAAAAGGAGCCTCGTATGCGCCTGCCCGCTCTCCAGCTCCAAAACGCGCAACGCAGATTTGCGCACGGGGGGGCACGTAGACGCTTTCTCTCCTCGAAGGACCCCGACGCCCTTATCAACCCTGAAGCTAACGTACTGCAACGGCACACGTTCCCGGGCAGACCTCGCCCGCCTGAGCCGGGAGGAAGGCTGCGTCGCTCCAGCGCGCCGGCACCGGCACGCAGCCGAGCGGATTCCCGCATCGCGGTGCAGATCGCCACCCGTTCGAGCACAAATTCCCAAGGTGACCTGCGCACACTCTGCCGCGCGCGCGGGCTCCCGGGCAGAGCACGGCCCCGGTGTCAGCCCCGGCCGGCCGGACAACGGCCCGTGCCCTCCGCGGCGTCCCCAAACTCTGCCTAATCTCACAGCAGGCAACAGGGAAGGTCTGAGACGCCCAGTGATATCGTGAAAATCTTGGGCTTCATCTGAGATCTGCGAGAACCATCGCTGCATGCCCGCCCCGAATAACACGGATTTAACTGCACAGTTCACACTGATGCATAGAGGGGCAATGGGAAAAAATAAAGAATGGGAAAATCGGGATGCAACGTACCAGAAACCTGCTCGAGGTTTTCATAACAAAACGTGCTGTGCTCTGGGCTGTTCTCCCACAAAAGTGCTAGAAATAGCATCTTTTGAGACATCTCAATATACAAGAGCCTTAGAAAATGTCCATTAAGAGCTAATTCCTTACATCCCTGAGAGATGATCTAACAACACTCTTCCACGTCAAGATTCTTAGGGTCTCCACCAAATAAAATATTCAGAATATGTAGAGAGAGGACAGACATCATGAACGTCAGATGCCGCAGCCTCGTACTTTGGTGGCAGCACCCGCGGTCAGCCGGTCCCCTCCTCTGCAGCCAGCATCGCGCGCACAGCCCTAAATAACAGCAGAGCAGACCGAGACCTCCTATAGAGGCAGCCAGTATATCGGCTGCTGCTCTCGAAACGGCCCTGCTCTATAAGCACAGCAGCTGCAAGCCAACGCTGAGGCTACGGAAACGCAAAGGAACCACGGGGGAAGAGCGCCCACCTGACGCACGGCCGCTTTCGAGGAAGCGGAACGCGTCGTACAGCCCCTCTCCTCGATGCACACACGTAACGACGACCCCGGATCAGCCCAGGAAAATAGAAGCATCGATCGCTCCCCTGCGATAAAAGCACAATGCAGCAGCCGAATTTCCCCCGAGTTTGGCCCATACCTACAGCTCGCTGCAACAGAACGGGCTTGCCAGCGTGGCCGTCTGCTGGCGGGCTGGAAAACACCCAAACGCTATCATGGAAAGGGCTGCACCAGAACAGCAGGTCCCCGCTGTCGGATCGTAAGATCAGCCTTTCCCCCTTTCAACACTCCACACTGCAGGCCTTTTTTTTCTCCCTTTAAAGTTTCCAGACACACAGAGCTGGATATTTTCCCACACTCGCCCCCAGTGTCGTTCACATTGCAGCAAACGTTTCTGCCGGGAGGGCAGGGAGGGAGCTGCAGCCCTCACACATTTATCTCCGTCTCATCGGCTCCTGTTCTGCGCCCTTATAATCCTGAACGAATCCTCTCCTGAAAAGAAAGATTAGCGCACCCTTGCAAAGGAGCAGGCCTTCGCTCACAGGCTCCTAATATTCCCCAGTAGCAAAATTCAGATGACAGGCCCCGAATTTTAATACGCTCCAGATTTATGACCCAGGGACAAGCGAGACGAAGGCATCAGCACGCAGCAGCACAGGCTCTGCAGCAAGCCACAGCTACAGCACAGATTGCAATCGCAACCGCTGAGCGGCAAATGCAGCTGCAAGTGCCGCACACAGCGATTAAACATCTGCACGGGGGCCAACGTGACACCGGCCGCGGCGGGCCCCGTGCTGGCTGCAGCTGCGCTGACGCTAGCCCAGAGTTAAGCCAGCAGCATCAGCAGTCGCATCTGATTTGCATCAGCGTTAACAGAGATAAAAGTCCGGCTGAAGGAGCAAAACTGCGGGTCCTCTGCTTCCGCAGCCACCCGAACCCCATTTTACCCGAAATCCCAAGGTTGGGCTTAAAAGCCATCCAGGACCAACCAAGGCAAACGAATGGCACTGTCAGCAAGGAAATTACTATTTCTCACACGGATGCTGGCAGGAGCCGGGGTTAAATCTCAGCTTCAGCACAGCCCGGTGCTTTCTGCAGAGCTTTAACTATTAACGGGCCGCAGGAAATCAGCCAGAGCGGGGCCAGCTGCACCCGGACTCCCTGCCCCAGCTCGCTCTCCACAAGCCTGAAACCAGGATCACGAAAATCCCCGTGTCCGAACACTGCTCCAGTACGGCCCTCCCACCTCCGCAGAGCGGCGTTTTCCGCATCTTGCAGAGGGGAAACCGAGGCACAGAGCAGTTACCCGATCCGCCCCAAGCTACGCGAGAAGAGAGGCAGGACAAGCACCCCTTCCCGCGTCGCCAAAATCCTAGGAAAGGTTCGGTTATGGTTTATTTTTAGCAGTGCACCAACAACCAGAGCTTGCACATAAAACCGCAGCCCAGCGCAAGCGGCGTTCCCCAGCGGATCCTGCCTGCCGCGGCCAGGAGGCAACGCGGGAGCTGCCCCCAACCTCATTAGCTTCAGGGAGGAGGAAAATCGCGAGGACGGCGGAGCATCCGTCCCTGCTCAGGAGAGCAATCCCAGGGTCTCCTCCACATTTATCCGGGAGGGATCTGCCCAGGGACAAGCGGCGATAAAAGCACCTTCGAGGCCCGGAGAGGCTCACGTGCCTCTAGCAGGGGGGGCCAGCGCCAGCGGCTAGGGGGGACGAGGTCTGCAAAGCCCCCAGGGAGATCGGCAAGGTGCCAGCACGGCAGACGGGAGCCAGGGCAGCGGGACGGGCTTCGCGCAGCTCCCGAGCCCCTCTGGCAGCTGGGAACGCGAGCGCTGGTGACGGTGCAGCCTCCGAGCCCGCGCCGAGACGAGCCTGAGGCTGCCTCGGGTGCAGGCGCCCCGCCGCGCTCCCAGCGGTAACCAAGGGGTGGGAAAACCAGCAGGGAGATCCGAGAAGGACCAAGAAAATAGTTTTACCTCCCTGTTCTGGATGTGGTTTGCATGCAACATCATTAATTGCCGCATTCGCGCACTGTGGGACAACCCACCCTTTAATTAGCAGGGCGCTGCGCTGTCTTGCCCGCGGGAACTCTGCAAAGCGTTAAACGGCTATTGGGAATGCTCGGCTACCGGGAGGAAGGCCCGGTTATTCCTGCCCCCTCCCGCACGGATGCAGCGTTGCTTAAAGAAGAGAGCACTAATCTCTGCAGAGATTGCACTGCTAGGATCTGCAATCAATAGCTCAGCTTATCAAAGGCTATTTCTTAAGCAAGATCTAACCTTGACAATGCAGTCCCTGGTTATAAATGTTACCTTTGATCAATAACTGTCACAAATGCATTAGAATTAATCGGCTAAACCTTGTAATTTAAGCCATATTTTATTGCTTCCTGCACAGCGATCTCCCCTTCTCTGCTCAACATGGAAAATTTTTTTTTTTTAGAGCACAATATCCATTATTAAGGCTCTCCGAAAGCAGCCATTGCTCACAGAGGCCTCACCTCCCCGCGCTCCCCTGAGCCGCCTTGCGTCGTCCCGCTTTCCCAGGGCGCGAGCGGCCAGGCAGGAGCAGGGCTCGGACTTTTCGCCTGGGCATCCCTTCAAAATCCCGCGCTGGCGCTGGAGCGGCCAGTTACCGCTGCCTGGGGGGATGTTTGCCAACCGGCTGGGAGCGGTGGCCGTTTCCGCTCTTCGGCCTGGGTAGAGCCAAGGAGCTGCCGCTGCGGACCCGAGCGGAGAGCAGGGAGCAGGCAGCCAGGGCGCCCGGCTCTGCGCACGCCGGCCCCACGCCGCGGCCCCGCGACTTCAGCTGCTTTTAGCAGAGGAAAAGGGCTGCAGGAGCCAGCTGACTTCCCGCAACACTCTGAAGGAGCCTTTTCCCAGCGATGAATTAACAGCATATAGAAAAAATAAATAAATAAAATAAAATAAAATAAAATAAAATAAAATAAGCGACGAATGCCCCTGGCCACCCCACAGCACGTTATCGAAGGAGCAATGCAGCCGCTGAAGGATTTCTGGCAAAGCTGAGAGCAGCGGCAGGAGCTCTGCCCCAGGAGGGAGGAGGACACGCTTCCCGTCGCTCAGGTGATGCTTCCCATCACCCGGCCGGTCCCCGAGGACAAACAGCAGAGCAGATCTTCGCTTGCCAAAGCGGCAGTGAATCCGGCCCAAGCAGCTCCGGAGAGGTGGCTCCGCAAACAGCTCCTGAGCTCGGCGCCGACGGGACCGGGGAAGGCCAGCCGCGCCGTGCCAGCCTGGGCCGCCGCGTCCTCGCCAGCCCTCCTGCCCGCAGCGAGGACGCGCTTAAAACCTATCGCGCCCGCCGCAATCGCGTCCAAAAAGCTGAACGTGGCGGTGCAGATGCGACGCGGCTGCCGACCCAGGGCTCCGATGAGAAAACTCCTGCCACCGCTTTTGCCGTTCTCCATGCATATAAAAATAAACGTGTGAAACAAAATTTTAATGTAAAAATTCGGCTGGCGTGACCCACCTAGCCAGCAGCACGTCCTGCAACCGCGGGGGGATCTTCAAAGTCAAAAGGAGCCAGAAGGAAAAACAGTGCATCTTCGAATGTTGCCTGCAAACAGCGCACGGTGCCGGGAAGCACCTTTCCCAGCACCCGGCCCTCTCCCATCCTCCGCGCTCTGCTAACAATAAACCCTTCCAAGCCGGGAGACTCTTTGTAACGTGGCAGTAAAACCCCACCGACCGGGATCCCTTGGAAAACGAGGCCCCGGAGCAGCAGGCTGCCCAAGGGCACAAGGAGAGGCTCGGCTTCCCTGCTGCGGGCACCGCCAAGCCTCTCCTCGCAGCGACGGCGTCTCCCCCGTGCCCGTGCTCCGACAGGCGGCATCGGGTCCCTGGGGCATGCAGCGGGAAGCCGGCGAGATGCCCCCGATTCCCGTGCCAGGAGTCGTGCACGAGCCGCCAGCGCGGGGAGAGCGACCCTGCAGCCGCGCTCGCGCCGTTCTGCGCTGCCGCGAGACGGCAGCCGCTAAATGCGGATTTCTGGAAAAAGGCAGGAAGAAGAAGAAAGTCACCTAGCTGCTACGAGCCTTCTCGCGGAGACGTCAAAAGCAATGCCCTGCGTTTTGTCCGCAGGATGGAGTTACCACAGCTTAACGTGTCACCATGCATCAGCCGAGCTCTATAGTAAGCTGTTAAATCGCAGCAAACCTTCTTGCATGCTCGAGACCCAAGCGACCGGTGAGAGCCCCCCGTAAAGGTGATCATCCAGCAGGGACCAGCTTCCGCCAGCGCTCGGTCTTGCAGAATGCTAAAAACTCTTGGCTAATTCATTAAAGCGCTTAAGCTCACTCCTGACTTTAAACACATGTAAATATCTGACAAGCAGAAAACACTCCGTAAGACCATATGCCAGAAAGTATGCGACAGCTGATAGTACCTCGCAGCTTCTCATTTAAAACCAGCTTTCAAGCCAAATTATCTTGTGGCATACAAGAGTGAAAGAAAGCCATTTTACTTATATTTTATTTCTCTCGGTCTGATTATATAAAAAAGTCACTGTCGAACAACCCACACGAGCAGCCTTCGCTCACAGGAGCGGTGAAACGAGCAGGGAACAAAACGCTGTTGTAGGGGAACGGGCTCGACGGAGCGACGCTCGTGAACGAGGGCTGCGGGGGGGCCAATACCGTATTTTAGACGGTCACAACTAGTATTATTACAAAGGGGAAAACTGGCTGCCAGATCAGGCTTTTTACCATGCCCTGCACGTAAGATGTGACAAAAAAAAAAATCCAATCTGATTCCGAAACGATAGGAAACACCACACCATGGGAGTCAACTGGAGCCCGAACTCAACAAAAGTTGTTTGCGCTGCTTTTTGACAGAGACGCTAGAAGAAAAAAAAAAACAGACTTTTGCAGGTTTTTTTAATTCATTCTGACATTTTTATTTCAAAGTCAAATAAAGAGCGCTGGACTCACGACACTGGTTTAACATCAAAAGCACAACTTTGCAATTCCTGTGTAATCTTGCCTCAAGCCCTTATCTGATTTTCCGAGAGATTAAGAAATCTTCGCATAGTATTTATAGCCCGAGTTAAACTCCCCACCGGACAACATACTCTGTGTCACCAGTTTACAGCAGGTTATAAAAAAAACCCGTAGAGCGTGGTTCGAGGCAGTTTACCTGCAAGTGGCTGACTCTAGAGCCTAACATTAACGAAAACGTATGCTTTATGCTGGAGAGCGAGCACAGCATTCCTGCTTCATTTTTAAACTTCACCATTTACACTCCTTCCTTTTCAAGGCGGCTTGGCGTATATTTGGGGTTCGCCCCTCTGCACACCGTTACTCACAGTGGTATATAGCTAATTATTCGTCGCGTCCTGCAGCACCCAGCGCTGCGACGCACCTCGGCGTCACCCGCGCGGCCTCTCAGGCGACCCCGGACTCGCGGCTCCTCCGCGTTTCTCGCTCCGGCACCGTGCCGGGGAGGCCGGCCTCGCGCATCGGCACAGCTTCCCCCTGCCCTCACGCGCGAGCCGCCCTCCGAGGCGCGGGCGCCTGCCCGGCACGCAAAGCCAACCCCGCGCTTCGGGACGGCTTCTTACGGCCGCGTCCAAAGTCCCAAGTCCCAGCGTGAGCTCAATAATCTGAAACCTGAATATCTGTTTTGTTTTTTCCCCAGCAGCTCCTGGAGGAAAGCTGCGGTAAACAGCTCCGCTCCGAAGGCACGGGGGACTCGGCAAGAAACCCCATCCGTGCCGACGCAAGTGTCCCTGGGCGGCCGGTCCCATGTGCCGGACCTGTTCCCGGAGCGACCTAGGACCCCCTCCAGCTCCCCCACTTTCCCTTCCCCGAGCAAGCAGCATCTCTTGGATTTTCCTCCTCTTTAAGGAAACATATTGCACAGCAAACCAGAATAGTAACAGAGCAAAACGCAGCCCAGACACCCACCAAAACAAACGACTGTGATTCCAACATGATCTGGTGCTCAGAGAGCACAGGGAAAGGAACCACGGCTTAACAGAAGGTTTTGAGACACTACAGTAACAAAAGACTTGGAAGATACAGAATAGTCCACCCCGCTCAGGACATTTATGACCTACACGAATGACCTGTACAAACACGCATTGCATTCTGCGCGGATACAAACAAAAAGGCAAAACCTCTAAGAGAGTCTACTGCCCCTTAAATCTATATTGTATTTCTGCGAGAAAAGCATGAGAAAGGAAGGTTTTCAAAAACCATCTGTGGCACAGAGGGAAAATAAAAGTTCCGTTGATTTTCATTACCAAATTTCTTTAGGATCTCTTCAAACGTTTCCCCTAAATCTTCATACGACAACCAACTTGTGCTGCACAACAAGCTGGAAAAAAATCAAACTGTATTGCAGAAGCGCAAAGCTCAGTTAAACCAGCCGAGCTGCTAAATCGCCCTGCTCGTCCTGTGCCAGCGCACGCTGCCCCGTGCGCAGCGGGGGCCGTGCAAGGCGGCCCGGGCGCCTCCCCCCGCGGCTCCCCGGCCCCGGCGCACAGCTGGGCGCACAGCTGGACGCAGCGATACGGACGCCTTCCCCCAGGCTGGAGCAGCGAGGGCACTGACCACCCCGAGCGGAGCCCGTGCCACCGGCCAGACGCTTCCCAGGGCCGGAACGTCGACCGTGCCCGGCAGCCGGATCCCGGGTGGCCCCGGCCTCGCCAACGTGCCCGCCAGGCCCCACAAACCGCAGCCGCGTTTCGGGCTCCCTCGCCGGGAGCGGGTGGACCGGCAGGAAGCCAGGGCTCAGCGGAAGCTATTAATGGGCTCCTGGGAACCGGGCGGGAGGGAAAATGGCTTTTCTTTCCTTTTTGGAGGGAAACGGGAAACAATAGCATCCTTTACCAGACACTGCCAGGCTAAGGAAGTGCATTAACGTTATCGCTCGCATGTGGGAAAACCTTTGGAGAACACGGCCTTTCTCCATAAGCCACAGCCATGAAAGTGTCGTGAAACCCAGAATCAGAAGTAAGCGCCAAAGGACGCGCAAGAGTTACACTGGGATGTTCTCTCTCCTCTGCTGGTGGCTTCCTTCTGATTCGTGATGAAGGATGAGAAAAGTTTTGTTTCTTCTGAAGGCTTCTTCTTTTTTGCCCCGCTTCTTCACAATACAAGCAATGTAGAGTCTTGTTTTCTGTGATTTTTTGGGAAGATTTATTCTTGGTATGGTCAACTGTATATAGCGAGTCCGTATCCGTGTCGCTAAGGAAATAAAAGCGCTGGATGTCCGTAAAGACCTCCTTTCCCTCGGTTGCTCAGCAGGCACCACGCAAGACGACAATATGGTTTTAAGCTGACTACAACTGTTTTCCTCCCTCAGATACTCAGCTTTCTCACTCTTATGATCTCATCCAGCTCCACATGCGCCAAGACCTGAGCTTCTCATGTGATGCAAATGAGCAAAATGAAAAAACCTTTCAACAACCTTCTTATGCTTTATAAAGTTGCAATAATAAGTGGCACAAAGTCACCCACCTCACAGGTCGCTTTTGTACCTCCACGTTCAAGAAGAAAACCCCGAGACCTCCTGACCCACAAAGTACCGCCAACACCGCATCAGCAGCTGTGCCAACCCCGTTATTTCACCAGGGGTGTTGGAATACGAGCTGTTGTTCTTCAGGTTTTTAGTTCCTGGTATCATACAAGAACATGAAAATCCCAGTGCTCTTTTTGGAAAAGTAAATAAGCTTTAGCTCCTACAGCTGTGAAGCGAAGCCTACAAAGGCATCCAAATGCAAGACGGGACACCACACAGCCTGTATCTTTTAAATCTCTTTATTTTCAAGCCAACATTGTGCGGCTTTTGATTTAGCTCTTCAGAGGCTTGATGTAGGGGTAAAAACACGTTACGGACCGAAATCTCGTTTTAAGAGTGCCATACCTCCGGAATGCTAACGTTTGCACAGAAAGCGCGTTAAATCCCCCATCGAGCGGGGTGTAAAGAGCCTTCAAACATTTCGTAGCCAAGACCAGCTCTTCACAACCGCAGCACAGCGTAAGTCCGAGCAGGCGGATGCTATTTTTAAACTCGATAAGGGGCAGCTCAGAAAACAAAAACTAATTCCGCCGCTCCGGCAACTCCAAAACAACCTTCCCTGCTCCGCAGGAATGGGAAAACACGAGCTCGAGGGAGCGCCGGCGGCAGGGCAGGCTCCCGCCGCTCCGACGGAGGGTGCTGGAAGCCTCCTGCGGCAACCGCCGCGTTTCGCTGCGAAAAAAGGGCTTTTCGGGACAGGAGCAGCCCCGGCTGCCGCCGCCGCCGCGCCCGCCCGCCCGCCAACCGCGCGGCTCCTTCG
>NW_020449686.1:656524-681827 GCF_003343035.1 Apteryx rowi | reverse complement strand
GGCGAGCCCCGCCCCCGGCGTGTGTTGAGCTTGCCAGGGCTCAGCGAGGTGCCCAGCGCCGAGCAGCCTCTCGCCGCTCGGAAGGCTTCACCCATCCGCCGCCTCTCAAACGGGGACCGAACTCGAGCCTGGCGGCTGCAAGTCTAAAGCTAAAATGCTGATTTATATCCGTCAAAAGGCAAGCCAGGCGCAGCTATAATTAGCTCTCCCCAAGGCTTGGCCGGCTCCCACGGCACACGCGAGGGGAGATCCAGGGAGCCTGCCGGAGGCTGCAGGTCAGAGGTGCCGAGGCAAGGGGGGAACAGTAATCATTTCCCAAAATGAAACGAAAGCCAAGAGGGGCCTGGAGCTGCTGGGAGCTCTGGCACGGCTGTGCTAGGCGCCGCTCGCTCAGCGCGGGAGAGGTTACGCTCCACGGAGGTGCAACGAGGGAACGGGAAGAGCATCAGCTGCCACAAACAGAGCCCAGAAACCCTGCGAGGTTGTGCGATGAATTTGGAAAAAAAAGCGAGGCTTGAAGCAGAAAGAAAACCTTCCAAAAATTGGATGATATCAGCAATTAGTTTTCTCAGTGCTTTTCAGACAGAGAGTGAGAAGAAAGCAGACAAAATACTTCAGGAGAGAGATGTAAGGCAGGTAACTGGCGTGAACTCTCAAGTGACTTTTTCCTCCCACAATTTCAGCAATGCAGTAAAAATCTTCCATCTTTTTAGGCTGCTTTCACCCTCCACAAGAGGCTCGTGCCAGCCCCAGGCTGCTCAGCCAGAGCCGAGGGCACTTTTTGGTCCTCACTTGACAGGACAAAAATCCTATCCTGGTAACGCGAGGATGCATCACAAGCGCTGCTCCCTGCCCGGCACCGGGGAACGAAGGAGGCGTGATAAAGTGCAGCAGCAGAGTTCATTTTAAATACAGGTTTGGGAAGTTTAAACACTAGCACTAAGCTGAAACTTCATAAGCTTGCCATGTTTGGGATGTTTTCCCAAAATGTACACAATTAAAAAGCTAAGCCCTATGACCATTTTCAAATCTGTAACAAAACTACTAGCAGATTACTTTTATTCCAGGTGTGACTACAATGAAAGCAAGTCAAACAGGGATTTTTCATAGCCTACAATCAAAAAGATGAAATGCTTTTAAATGACTTTCCCTTTAAAGGTAAAACACTGCCAGCTCAGGTAATAAACAGAGATTGTTTTAAATCAAATGTAATTATTCCTTAGCATGGAATTGGACATATTAACTTCTGTTCTTTTAAACCATGTAATTACACGAGTTAATACTGTGACTGTATGTCATTGATCAAATTAGTCATTTGCTAATAGACATTGTGAGAAGGCTGCTTAATTATTTCATACAGAGGTCAAAGCCTCCAAAGATACATTCCAGGCTCTCAAATCTAAACCCGAGAGGGATTCTTTTAACTTTGTTTAATGGTATTTATCCATAGTCACACCTTCAGCGAGCTGGCGTTACAGCGGGGATAGCACATCCCGGCTGATGCTGCGTGCGAGAGAGACGCCGCTTCCCAGGCACTGGTGCCAAGTTGCCATCTATCTCGGCCCTGCGAAACGCAGCCCTGGGCCGTGGCCACAGCCGCAGATGCCGGGATCTAAACCTGAAGAACAGAGCCCACACGCAACCAAGCAGTGAGCCAGAGTCTTAGAGAGCTACAGAGATAGGGGAGCTTGGTTAATTCTCGTGGGAAAAAGCATGTTTCGTAAAATCAAATCCAAGAGTTCTTACAGAGGATAAAAGAGCTTTATAAAAGGATTGTCATCCTCCCTCTCAAGGAATAGAGATCATCCCTTAATAATTTGCAGAAACTTTGGAAGAAACTGATTAAGAGAAACTGAAGAGACAGAAGCCTGGATTTATGAAAGAAGAAAGAAAAGTTGGGGATTTGACAATTCTCTTTAGATACTGGAAAAGTCTCAATTACAAGTTAGACATAAATTGAAAATATCTTTTCCTCGCATTATGGACATATGGATAGCTGTAAATTTTAAAAATATGAATGTGAATAGACAAGTCATTCCCCACTGCAGGCAATAAATGCACACTTCTGTGGACCGGCCCTGAAAGAAGCAACTGCAGTTTTTGGTAAAGTTATCTATCAGATCTAAGGATTATGGTCATCAAAATGCTCCTGGCTGCAGCATGAACAGTCATACCAGTAATCTAGCGACTATGTAATACTGCAAGTAGCATGTGCAAGTAGCATGGCGATTAGTGCAAAGCTCTCTGCATCTCTGAATTTATCTGAGATACGAGTACATTGTTTCTGGCAAAGCAACATTCAGGTTACCAACAAGACACAGATAATACAAGGAATTAAAAACGAGTCCTGAATCACACATTTGGATAATATAGACCAGCTGCATACAAAATGATACAAGGAACAGGGGGAAAAAAAGAATAGATCTTTCAAGGTTTGGGTACAGATGTAGTCTTCCTCAAGATGCAGAGCAAAATCATGGACACCTCTCTAACATGATACATGGGCCGTACTTGCATTCACATGAAACAGCTTTGTTAGAATCTGGAAATGAGAATTTCTGTCAAATGCATCTTATTTGGATTCTCCTGATGAGTGCAACTTTCCTTACAGTAGAGGTCCCAGTCCTGATACCCCGACCTCCCACTAGCAAATACAAGAACCTCCCAGGATTTAAGAATTACAACGCAGTCATACTGGCACAGACTGAATTCCCTACTGTCTTTAGTAGCGATTAGTAGCAAAAGTTTAGAAAAAGGGTGTAAAACAGAGCAAGCAGCTAGCGACACACTGCAGTCACATGCAGCTGGGGGACTTCCCAGGCCAGAGAGCATCTCTGCACCTTTGCATCTGATGGCCCTCGACAGACTGTGTTCCACCGATACAGACGTCTGGTCACTCTTTGAACCCATGCACGCTTCTCACGTCCTCACCATGCTGTGATAATGAGTTGCCCAATTTAACTGGAATGAAGCTCTCCCTTTGGCTCTGGGGTCATTCGGATGGGGAGCAGAAATGCTGTCCTTCAGGTTTCATCTGCACTAGGGCAGCTGCTTGCTGCAAGAGTGCACTGGGAAAACCATTTTGCATTTGTTTCCTCCTCCCTCCCTTTCTGCCTGCCATGCACTGCTGGGTGGTTTAATTTAAACCTACTTTCAACCTGCACAAAACAAAGGAGAACACTAGTAAAAGTCCAATTCCTAAGTAACATCCCCTAGAGCCGACTATTCAGCCTGTCACTGGAAGTTTTTAAAGAACACAGGTATTCAGGCTTCTTTACATTTTGTAGAAAATAAACTAACACTTGTGTATCTTGCCCAAAAGGGCAACGGTTGCAGGAGACTTTCCTGTGGTGGCTGGTGGCTTGGGGCCCGCACCAAGCACAAGGCCCCCACGCAGGCAGCCACACTCAGGAGCTGGGGCTGTTGCAACAAGCAGGGCCCCTTGGCCATAATAGCTGTAAGAAATCTTTAGCGTGCACCGATAGCGCGGACATTACCGTTCGAGGAGAAGCAAGGCTACATACAGGAACTCGGGGGTATTTGTTACTGCAACTGTTAGTACCTGAGCTGGCCACGTGCATAGAAGTGCCCCAGGTATGCAGTTCTCTCTTCTGGCCTGTGTCAGCAAGTACCAAATTGCTGAGTGTTCTGCGATAACACTGCATTCAAAACAAAGTGATCTAAATTAGTTACATTTCTTATCACTCCAGTTCTTGGAAAAGCACAAAACAACTAATGCTCCGCTTAAAAGCGATCGTTTGAGCAATCCACAAGAACAACGAGCCATTTGAACTAGCCTTCGTGTATGCGTAAGCAGTACACAGCCAGCCAGTTCAGCACTTTGAAGTTAGCCGTTTTAACTATAGCTGACAAACTGGATATTTAAGTAAAAAGAATTGTCACAGTAAAGGTCCCCTTCCTCACAGTTCAAAAGGAAGAGGTTTCCATTTTTAAAATTAGCTTTTTGTAACAGCAAATGTTTGAGAGCAGCTGAGAAAGCATTCTCTTTGAAGCTGGACAACAGAATACATGTTGCTTCAAAGGAAGCTGAAGTTTCATGAAGTTCACTTTGTGAACCACACAGTTAAAAAAACAGGACTAGTTTTCTATTATTCTGAAATAAATTAATTCTCAGGATTCATTTTAAGAACACTAGGCATACTAAGCATCTGCAAGCACAGTGCAACTTTACCTTGTGTTGAAAGCATAGAGCAAAGCCAAGAAAACAAACCTGTGTCTCTCCGCTGATCAGAAAGACTAGTGAACTACAGTCCAGAGAACATGGAATTAGGAATGATATTCTATAATTCTGCTTATGCTCCAAATCCACCTAGCAAAAAACAAAACAGAATCTTCCTCTTCTAGTGGCAGTTGCCACTAAAATCTAAGCATTATCACATCAAAAAAAAATTGCATCCACATCTTTTTATAGTTTTCTTGCATGTTTTGTACGAGTGAAATAATCATTAAATGTATGTTAACAAATATAATGCTTAACTAATATCTAAGAGTATTACCAGTTAACTTCAAAAAATTATGAAGCTAGAACTCACAAGAACATATTATCCACATTTGATTTTGTAAGACAGCCATAAAACAATAAAGCAAGGATGCGCATTAGCAGAGCATTATCTGCCTTAAACATGAAAATTATTATTATTATTTTTTTTTTTTTTAAGATTAGGAAGACATTCGTATCTCAATTCCAATTTGCCTACATCATTTTAAAATTCCAACATTTTTTGAATTGCACTCACACAATGAATAGCCTCCTTGTCTAGGCACATACCAATACAGAACACCTTATAGTAATCAGCTAGAAGAAAGTGCAGCTGCCACAGAAGTTAGATTATGGCAGCCGAATCTGGATGCTTACTGTGCACAACCATCTCACCATCTCCAGTCTGTCTACTTAGTATCAGTTACTGAACTACTTTTTTCTCAATCTCCCACATACCATATTTCCACCACTGGTCAGATCACCCTATTACAAACACATTATGCCATAAGATACCGTGTCCTTAAGAACACAATATGGTCGAAAGCATGTTTGTGCAAGAGCACCTGTGCTCCATCCTCTGAACAGAATTCATTATTCCATTAAGCAAACCTCAAGGTGTGTTGAAAACAATCTGCTTTTTCTTGGATTAAATTCCGATTCTGCGTTGTCAGGGGATAAGGAAAACAAGTGCAGCAGTTTCTTAACTAACTGGCATCAGTAATTATCTTCATGAAAAAGCCCCCCAAAATGCTATAGGCTCTGTGCTAACAAGTTCAGTACCACCACACACTAAGCACGCTGACCTTTAGCAAAGCAGTAACGTCAAAATTTATACAGCATGTCTACACAGCAAAACACTGTTTAGAGACACCTCAGCTAGCTCCGTGTAGCGCCATGCCATGGCGATATACTATCTAAGACCCGGGAAGCACAGTAACCGCTTGGCGTGCAGTACACAACCTCAGCAGTGCCAACTAGGTTGGGTACAATGCCACACTGACACAGCCAGGTTATTATGGACCCAGCTTGTTTGCAATAACTTGAAGATCTCTACACCACGTGACAGCGGAGAATCATACAGTCAAGTTAACTGGTTTTCATGAGTGCCACAGAAATAACAATCCTTGTCCTAGGAAAATTTGCTCAAATTACAACTACCTCCATGAAGCTACACAGACTGAAGTGACAGCTGTCCATCTGCACTGAACAGCAAGAACTCAAACTGCCGGAAATAAGTGTTTAAAGTAGAAACATGTACACCAACTTTTACTATGCATATTAATAAATATTCTTTATTTAAATTTTGCACATTGCGCTTTAACATATTACATCCAAAACATTTTGCCAATGGATGTCTACTTTGTAAAATCTTATATTCAGCTCATTGTCATTCTGTACAGAATTATAGGTACAACATTACTTTGCCACTAGTTTGCTTTTTGTAAGTCTCACAGTAAGAGAAACATTTAATGAAAAGAGATGGCTTAAATTATAAGAGAGGCTTGCACAGCTACTCAACTAAAGATACAAGCCTGAAGAAAGAACAAAATTAATGAAATCACCTCCACCAGCCTCCCCCAAAAAACAAGAAAAAAAAAATCACATTAATTTAAGATAAAATTTTGCCATAAGTCACTAAATTAAGTTTTTGAAAGAGAAGGCGCAGTAGTCATCTTGAGAATTTCAATGAAAGACAGAGCTATTTTATTGTATTTAGTTCGCTCCAGCCGTTGTCAACCAGCCGTTACAAATGGGCCTCTTGTGATCATTTAAGCGGCAGTATTTATTAAATTTCTCCTTCAGATGCTGTCGGTATTGTTCTCTATTGCTGTAAAAAGACTTGTTGTTTGCCATAAAGGACTGTATTTCATCTTGTGAGATAAAGATTTCCTCATCAGAAGTGCATTCAGATTCATCCTACAAATGAAAACAAGCATGTAAGAACCCAAGGACTGCCCTTCCTGTACCATACACCTGTCTTTCAATTTTACATGTTGTCCACAGTCGCTCTGCAGAAAGATGTAGCCTTCATGTCACAACAACACAAGTAGTCTTAACTGGTTAATCCAGTCACTTGAATCATAGTGCTCTGCTATTTGTTGGGTAAGAGGCAGCCTACACAGTCATGAACTCTAGCAAAATCAGCTTCAGTCTTAGCTAGTTTCCATTGGAAGAGCACAGCTTATATTTGACATTCAAGAAATGAAGTACATAAAAGCAAGGAGAAGGGGAAGGAACGGAAGATGGAAGAAAATTGTCCGAGGAGTCTGTGCTGGGAAGTAACATTTGAAGCACAAAGGCAACAATAATGCACACTTCACTTCAAGGAATAATACAATTATTAATAATGAATACTGATAATACAAATTCTGTCACTTATGTTGCAGCAATAGGCAATTCCTCCTCCCCTGCAAAGCAACTGAATTATACATACACTTTACAGAGAAAGTGTAAGAGCAAACAAACCAAACTCTAGGAGAGTAAGCCATGAGTTTCTGGCTCAGTTATGTTATCTGCTGTAGAACTTCTTCATTGAGATTTGAGTTCTAGACCTCATCCTCAATCCCAAGGATTTAAAGCTACAACTTAAAATTCAGAATAAGTGGTTACTTACAAGGAGTTCCACTAAGCTCTTGGCACCTTTTCCAGTATCAGGAACAAGCGACACTTCTGTTGGTTCAGCAAACTGTGACACATTTTTCATATGCTCAAACCAAGGCAACTGCTGCGCACTTTTTTCCGAGCTACAGCAGCTTTCAGCATGTGTGTCTTTGGTCTTGTCACGATGAAACTCTGTGTGCATGATATTTCCTGAGGTCTCTCTGTTACCTGGATCTGCAATACAGCTTCCAAGTTTCTGAATCTAAAAGGGAAAACATCTGTAGTGAACTCCTAGCCATGTTAAAACTGAAACAATTCAAGTTTCAGATGGAGGTGGCAGGGGAAGAGGAAGGAAAAAGATTGAAAAAGACTGCAAGGATACTTTTTAAATGGGGGGGGGGGGAACGACATGTTAATACACAAAACATGCATAATTGGAAGTACAGGAGAAGAGAGAATCATTCTGCCAGAACCTGTTCTAGGAAGGACTTCAATTACAAAAATTTGGATGGAGAGGTAATAGAAGATCCATGTTATTTACTACATTAGTCACCATCCAAATTGGAAATACTTTTGTAACTACTTTACAATGTATGTAACTAAATAAGTATTCTGATATAAGCTAAGGTCCTTACATGTTCATTCTCACACTTCAAAGTTTTACTTTTCTTTTTCTTCTTTTTGTTTTTGCCTTTTGTGTTATTCTCTTCTGAATTAGCCCAACATTCTACACAACTATCTCCATCCTCCTCTTTGTCATCACAGCGATGGACACATGAATCATCTCCTGCAAAAGACAAGGAGTTTCATTCTCAGATACACTTCTGAAGTTTTGTTTATACTAAAACAATATTAAGTTCTTGCCAAACCTACCATTTTCATCATGGTTACAAATGCCTTCAGTGCAGGCCACATCTGATCCCTCTCGAGATCCCGTTTCACTGCCCTCCATACTAGATGAATAGCCACAATCACTACCATTACAGTGTGGAGACAAACCTGAGATGAAGTGAAAAATTACGGTCATCTCTAGTAGTTGTTACACACTCTTTAGTTATACCTCTACCAACAGGCCATTCTTAAAAATATGACAAAATAAACATTTCAGACCTCTTCCAAAAATTTTTAGAAGATTATCCAAACACCATTTATCCCATGAACGGTGATTTTAAAATAAAAATTACGAAATTTAACATACCTTTCTTTATTTTAGGTGAGCCTAATAGGGTACCACTACTAGGACAGGTGCAAGAAGTGCTTTCATTAGTAACAATTACTTCTACACAATTGTTAGCGTCTTCCGCGCTACCACAGGCTTTGCAACTATTTTCAATGAAGTCTGAATTTTCCTTAAAAACAAAAAATAAATGCAAGTACTGAAAGTAGCTCAGTCAGCAACTTTAGGAAGGATACTCTTCCTACAAGGAAAACAGCTGACAGTGATAACAGACACTTTCTTATGATTCTTCAGAAGTACAAGACAACTCAAAAACCCTACTTTCCTCACAAGAATATGATCTGTAGTTAACAGAATTCTAGTTCAGCCAAGAGATGTAGAATAATAATTGCATTTATTCAGCAGCATATGTTGAATCAACCACAGAGAAAAGCCTCCCTAAAAAAAAATTAATGGTAGTTGTCTTTGATTAGCATTTGAATTCCCATATTCTAATTTGAGTGATCTTTAAGAAATGATAATTCAAAGATATTCTAACATGCTTTACCTAATCACCTGGATTTATGATTAAAAGAAAAGACCGAAGAGTTCCAAGCAACCACTTTACAAAAAGACTTTACTAATCTGAAAGAGTTATTAAATTCCAGTAGTGACCAAAACCAGCTTCCAGAAATGAAATACAGTAAAAACCTCTCAAGCATTCTAAAATTGAGCGCTGAGTTGAGGAACAAAGCACCAAACTAAAAGTCTAGTTATTTAACACCAGCAGAAACGAACAGCTATCAGTGTTTACCTTTGCTTGATTTATTTCCTTCTCTTCTGTTGTCTGCAAAGGAGCAGGGATCTCACACACACACTTATTTTTCCGTCTATTCTTTCGTTTTTGGCGCTTCTTCTCTTGTTTAAGCTCTCGCACTCTTTCTTCTTCTGAAAACTCTTCACAGAGTTGTTCCAATCGACTAATACCCTGCACTTTTTCCACAGCCATCTGTTTATAAGATGTTAGATCTATTTATAGACATTAATCACAACTCAAGCTTTTACATTTATTAAAAAAAAAAAAAAAAGAGGAGGAGGAAAATAACCGGTAAGTACTTTTTATGGTAAAGTCACAGTAACACAACTATCAGTACCAGAAGAAAAACTGCTTATTCAGATTTAGTCATTAAATTTAGACTGCTGGAGAAGATTATGTACGTGGGACAATTTGATTTTTTTTTTTTTAACTTAGAGCCCAGATTCACAATTTTCAGTGAAAAGCTACAGACTTGAATACATTTGTGGATCTGTGTTTACATGATAGGAACTTTGATTATGTAACACAGCATGGGGAGGAAAAAAAAAAAAAGCATTATTGATACAGAATTCCTGCAACTTTTTGACTAGGGTAACCACTGAAAAAGGCAGGTCATCTAACTGATTTTTAAGCACTCCAATTTTTAAAGTGCAGATATATTTCAGAAACATAGCAAGTATCTAAGCATATTGCTGTTCATTAATATTAATTTAGAACAAGTATCGATATGACTGAAAAAACACCAAGACAAACATGATAAAAACGCCACAGTGCACCTAGTCCAATGTCACTTCCACAGCAAGAGAAGTCTTAAAAAAGAAATACTTGAAAAAAGAAATAACTAAAGTTCTACTATGATTTTTCCCAAATTGATTTTATCCCTCCTCCCCCAATTTTTTAGACAGAACAGCCATTATGAATAGAACAAGCATAAAAAAAATTCTACATAGAAGGGCAAGATAAATCTACTGATATTTTTGCGTTAAATATACTATTGGAATATATTAAAGGAACTGAACAAGAGTTCTGTCTAAAGTTCAAGATCTTACAGAGTTACAGAAAGTCTTTGAAACCAGCCACTGAGCACACCGAATGCAAGATTTAGCAGTTGTGTTTGTAATTCCAAAGCACAGCTTCCATTTTTACTAATTACCCAAGCTGTAGAACTGTTTAAACCTGTTGTAGCCAGAGCTACTTTAAATGCTATCAGTAGCAGTAACTTCACTGTGAATGAAAAACACAGAAAATCCTGCATACTGTAGTGTATGTAAAAGGTGAAAGCAAACAAGTTCCAGTCTCTTATGTTCCGGTACACTTCACTGCAGAATGCAGCTCAGTTTTAATATACATTGATATTACGCAGCTGTTGCCTGCAATGAATGGGGGACTGAATGCAAGACCTTGAAAGCTTCTTCCAGTCCAACGTTAGCAGAAAGCAGAAAAAGAATTTTAGTGTAATTGCACGCAGTCATTATAGCACTTCAAATACAAGTTAGATTTTTACCTCAAAGCTTTTGCGTAAAGCATCAACACCTAGGTAAAAAAGCATCTGCCACGTTTGTTCCTCAGCCCGCAACTTTTGCCAGATTCGGTGTAATCTTTCATAAAGATGAATACCCAGGCAGGTCAAAACTTCTTCTTGGGCTATGTCTATTGTCTTAGCATGCCTTTCTCTTCGTCTAAAGGAAGAGTTGAACCAAAGTATAGGTACTGTTAAAGTAGCCAGAAGTCTACTGAAAGATCAAAGCAGTTTAATGAAGTATTTTTTAAATGCACAACTGAAGATATGTTTGCATGAACAGCTTTTTTAATCAAGTTCTGTTGTGCTGCATGCAGATGCAAAATAGAAAGGATCAGGTCAAAAATATCACTACTTTCCTGACATGTTCATCTGTGCATGGCACTGTAAAGCTGCACTATGCCTTCCACCCTGTGACTTCCAAAGGTGTTACCCCACCAGTCTCTGCTTGCTGTTATTAGAAGGGATCAGAAGAGTTTTAATGTCAAAGAGATGCAGCCATTTGATTCCTAGAATACTTATTTAGTTTATAGCAAATATTTCCGCTTCCTAGACACCTGTGTCAGTGCCAGCTAACTGAAGCTGTATCAACACACATGTAAGTTTATACATACTCACCTTGCAACAAGTATTTCAGTACTAATCTGTAACTATCATCTATTAAGGAAAATCACTATAAAAGGTTTTCCCCTCCTAATCACACAACTATGATCTAGTTCTAAAGTTAAGCTCAGAATTGTATTTTTCATTGGAGGATTTTAAGATGCTAAAACAAATTCAGAAATTACTATAACATACAAATGGTGACAAAATTAAGTTGAACGCTTGGCATTCAGTAAAACTTTCAACCAAGGCTCTCTTTCTATTTCGCATATTTTGAACACCTCAGTGGAAAAGCAGGCAGCTCTAATGAGTGAACAAATGAACTAGAAGACTTTTAGCAATTTCTTTCAGTCTTGCCTTTAGAGTTAAATGCACTTTAAAGTTAAAAGCACTTATAAAGTCTTCACTACTTTGAAGCACTACCTTGAAAGTATACTTCAATATGAATATTTACATTCAAAAGTTTATTATGCAGCAGAGAGGCAAAAATCACTTTTGCAAAATACATTCAATAATAAAATAAAGAAGCAAAGCGCTAGATAGCCCACTCTAGCAAATTACATACTCATACCCTCCTGCGAACTCTGGTTCAGCTCGACCCAGCAGATGCGCGATGAAATCTGTTTCACAGCATACATGTATATGACGCTCATGTGGACAGCAACGCAAACCCTCATAAAGTGCAGCACAGTAGCCCTTTTCCTTGCTGCAGTCTAGCTCACCAATAAGAATATTGTATGCCCGAAGTACTTTATTTTTGCAGTCCGTGCAAAACCTGTATTAAAACAGAACATAACAGAACTGAATTCTTATTCAAGCAGAAGTTTAGAACAGCTTAATCTAAGTTATAACATACTGAGCTATGCAACAGTACATGCTGTATTTAAGCTAGGTCATACAAATGTTTATGTTACTTCAAAACGTAAAATAGTAAGACTTTGGATGTAAGCCGTGTAAGTTTATTATATACATTATAATACCTATCATATATTAAAAGTCTGGATATCAACTTTCACACTCCAAGGCATAAATCAGCTAGTGGTTAATACGAAGAAATTTCTAGATGGACATGCAATTCCACACTTATTCAAAAATCAGGAATCTAGCAGTGAAAAAAACACACATCTTTAGTACAAGCCAGCACAATATTCCTCAAGTGGCACACTCCAAGTTACTTTACAGCAATTATTTAAAGTATACTCAAGTCAGTGATAAGCGGTAAGAAGAAAAAAAGTTTCCTTTGTTGCCTGCTGTGAAAAATTCTTGTTTCCACTACAAGTCTCTTTAAACATATTTTGAATTATTAGATTACTACACAGGTAGCCAAACAAGATTTACTCATAACACAATATATTCAGTTTAAACATGTGATAGCTCAGATAACTAATATAAGAACAGCATAGCTATGAAGTCAATTATAATTACAATACAACCAAATTAAGCTCATTCTCTTTTAAAACAGTAGCCATCTTCAAGAAGCTACAAAGCCTCTAGCTATATTATTCTAAAAATGCGAGGCAGACTAGCTGCTCACATTTCAGCTTTCAGCCCGAAAAGCTTGCTCTTCTTGTCATCTCTGGATAGCGTTTTTCCCTTCCCTACTTTGTCCAGTCACATGGCAACATTAAGTCAAACATGTTTTGATGTTTGATAGACCTATGATAACAGGCTAATTTCTGTGCTGGAAGGAAACAAAACAGTAATATTACTGCAGGTTAGGATCAGGAATGCTGCCAACACCATGTTTAATGTCACAGAAGATTAAAGTTATTTTGTTTCCAAAGTGTTATTTCCACACCACCACCCCCGCACCCATCTGTGCCCCCACAGTTTATATCAAAACCTTGAGACTACTGGAAATTAAAACTTCTTCATCAGTATGATAGCTACCATACACATGCAACAATAATTTAGTAGCCTCTTTTTTCCTGCAAGAGAGAAGTAATAGCACTAGAACTATTAAGTCATAAACACCTGTTTTAAAAGTCATTTATAAGCAACACCAAGTCTAAAATCTCCTCCTGCTTCTATTAGTTTACCTCACATTATTTTGAAATTGCACATACTCCCCAAAAGCCTAGAAGAAGACAGTCCCAAACAGAGCAGGTTACTTGTAAAAGAACTGAAAGATCAATTACCCTCACAGAAAGGAAAACTTCTGTACGTAGAAAGCATCAACTTCAACATTCTGTATTATTAAGAACGCACAGATTTAATACTAATTTATATTAGTATAGCGCTGAAAGTAATCCAAAATTCCCTCAAACACACACATACAGTTCTAAAGGCATCAATTAAAATACTTTAAATAACATGAAGAAAAAAAGAGGGTAGAGCTACCTAAAGTTAGAATTCTTGCTATCTCTTGAGTGTACAGCCTGTCCCACTAAAAAAATTAAAAGTAATAAGAAATCTGATGTTCATGAGTCTGTTCATGCTGAAATTGCTGCTAGAATACTAATCGCTGCCATGGGATAGTTCTAAAGTTGCAGGTAAAACTCTCATATTTGTATTTAAAGATGACTAAAAATACATTGAACATATCCAACCGTAATACATCAAATTTTTATAATTTAATCCTAACCAAAAAATTGAGAGAAATAGCTGTGACTTCACCTAACATCTGTCCATTTCCACTACTATAACTGGGAACAATGAGTAAAATACAAAGAATACTTAATCTACTTAATCATCAACCGTTGTAATGCAATCTTGTGAGGTTGTCTATTACTATGAACCTTAGAATTTCAGTTTTAAAAAGGTATCATAGGAATCCTGTAAACTTTTAAACATTGTGTGCACTTTATACATATTGATTCACAAGAATATGCAGCATGTATTATTCAAAATGGTGCGTCTTAATTCTCTTAACATACCTGTGTTTTCGTAGATACGTTTCTAATGTTTCTAAAAGACAACTAGAATCAATTAAAACTACTTCATCCCTGCATTCTTGAGACATGAGTTCCCACACATCCATCCAACAACCCCTGCAAAAAAAAAAATCATAAGAAACAAAGACTGTACATTATCCTTTTAGGAGGTGGGGAAAAGAAGCAAAATAAAGCATCTTTAGTTTACCTGACTGCTCCCTGGAAAGGTCCATAGTGGAAAGTGATCCTACACTTGCTGTCCTTCCTGCTGTCTTCACTACTTTTCTTATCTGCATTTAATTTCTCTGTACTGAGTGTGCTACTGCTCCCTTCACTGTAGCACAGTATTAAAAAGAAATTTTAAACCTATACCAAGTCTACTATCAGCTAGTTATTTTTCCTAAACAAACGCTATCAAAACGCTTCAGTGTTCCTCAGTTTACTTTGAATACTGTATAGGCTAAGCCTGAACTTCCAGAAAAACTAGGGTCAGCTATGAAATACAAAGTTTGCTGTCTGTGTTCATAAACCCAGATTATAATGACTTTAAAAAATTACAGCTAAAAGAAAGCAATAATTTTTCAGAATATTAAATATATGTGAGCTTTAATATTTCTAGCAGATTGCATTTCAAATGGCAATTTGAAAAATAGTCATCTCTACCACTACAGGGAAACCATTAAAAAACCTACATTAAACTTCCAAAATTTGTTAAAAAGCTTTACCCTAAAACTACATACATTTGCTGGACTTGAACTTGGATATGCTAAAAGTACTCTCAGCAAAAAATAAACCTTAAATAGCAAGTCATGTTTACTTACAGGCTTGACTACACTTGACATTTTACCAGAACAGTCATTTCTATTTAAGCTCATGCATAGTTAAGACAGAATAGGAAAAACAGGGGAGGAAACACTCCTATTTAATAATTAGTACCTCAAGAGTCTGTATTTATACTATCATCTCAGTAAATTGCCAGATTTGTATTTGCATGTGTGTTTACCAGAGGTTAAATGCTCCTTAGCCCCAAATGAAACAGTAGTGATAAACCAGGTACACTTAAACAGAGAATGTCAAGTAACTCTCAAATGGTATTAGCTGGTATTCATAGTTAGGTAACTTGTATAATTAAAAGCACAATTACAATCCAAAGCTTTTTTTTTTTTCCCCCTCTCGGTATAAAGCAACTAACAAAGATGCAACTCATCTGAAGAAGTTTGCTGTAATGAAGTCGAGCAGAAGCTCTAAATTGATAAACAAAACTTGTTCTGTAACATAATCCTATTTGACATCTCCATGTCTAGGCTGTTAGCACATCTGCTTCCAGGCAGCAGATTTATTTGGAGAAATATCAGTACTGATACACCCCGATCACTTTGGTAGCATAATAAATGAATATTGACTGAGCAAGCAGAGTGCAAGCCATGTTTCTTAAGTAAACTATACTGATTGTCCACACACCATGTTATCAGATAAAGCCAAAAGCTTTACTTTTAATACATTAAAATATTGTTCTTCCACATATTACTATTAACCCAACACTGTTCAAAATACTAAGGTGATTTACTCCAGCATGAACTGAGGAAATAAAGGCAGCATTATCTCTCTATTCATTCAGTTTCACAGTTGTTTTGCCTTGCCAAAATGGTACGTATAGATTCCAGGATATATGTTCTTAAATAGAAGTAATTAATCTTACCATAAACAAACTGAAGAGATTTAACACTTTCATATAGCTTCGAATTTTTACTTTTCTTTTTAAATACAACTATAGGATCTTTTGTTTATGTAACATAAGCTTTAAACCAATTATATGAAAGGCCTGTAAATATAATAGGAGATAATGACTAGTTACCACTATCCTCAAGCAGTGCAAGTAAACTCAAGTGTCAAATTCCACAAGCCTAGCATCTCAGGGGATCAGTCTAAACCCAAAGAGACTAAAGTCTGCATAGAAAAATACATGTCCTGTAACTGGAAACCCTGATCAATCTTTGACAGCCTGCATGCTTAACCAGAAGCAGAACACAACTGACTAGAAAAGTGTCAATACACTCCAACTAAGCACAGTAGTCCAATTCATTGGTCATCACCTCTCTAAAAAAAACAATAAAGAATGAACAGATTTAAAGGCTGGGGTTTTTTTTGTTTAACCAGCTGGAATAAACCATTTCAGCTTCTAATACACAGAAGCATATATGCATCTTTTTCACTGATGTACTCAAAACAATCTGTCACATTTTGAGAAAATACATTCTACAAATTTTCAATTTTAACCCTGCAGTCCAATAATAATATTCCTTTATTAGTAGTTACACAAGACATTTTTAACAATCCCAAGTAAAACGGTGCATATTTGTTTAATATGTACCCTTTCACCTCAATGTGAGAAAACTGCACCCATCAAACATTTGGTTTAAAACATGAAAACTGATTTGCCTTTCGTGAACATCATTTATATTACAGTCAGCCATGAATAGGACTTCAATGCTTGAAGCAGAAGCTATCCCTGCCCTGAGCAGATTATCATTCAAGCCATGTCAGACAAGAGATATGAATGAACAGCACAGAGAGCACTGGTTTGTAATGGCCAAGCTGGCTTTCAGCAACTGGTTTTGAAACTAAACATGAGTATCTTTTTATATTAAATAAAAAAAAAAAAAAAAAAAAAACTCAAGAGCTAAGAGTCAAAATTTCAACAGCTAGAGCTAACAAGCAAGTTGTAAGAAACAGTTGATTTCAAATTTCATATGAAAGCATCAGCAACTGTCCTAGGGAGCTCTGACAAAGGGCACAGGGACAGCTCTCAGAAGGAGGAGCGCATATCTTGCACTGGGAGGGCAGGAGACTTTATCGTACTGTCTATTTATTGGACAAAACTAAAGTGTGAATAAGGTCAGTGGGAAAAGGATTAAACATCCTATGACTGCAGTGACAGTCTTACCAGAAGGGCTAACTACCCTATTATGAAAACCTATGAAAAAAGACTCATGCTGTGCAACTTACGCTGCCCAAAATTGCTGGGTGCTTCTGTTCCTCTCCCCCACAAAACTATTTGCATCTACCATAATCCAAATAGTTTGGAAACTACTACTCTGGCAAACAAATCACATGCATAAAAATTGATCCCAGTGCTTAAGAAGAAATTAGTATCCGTAGTTCCATTCCTTAAATATTTTAGATTGAATTCTGCATGTTAAACTTACCCCAAAGGTTTTGGTTTGTGTGTGTCCAGGGAGTGTAATTGACACCTCTTGTTCTTCTTACTTTTGGGAATTGCATCAATCATATCATTCAGTTTGGACCTACAGAAAAATGACAAAAAAGTAACTCAATATTCTGAAAACATAATTATCCAGTGAAGTTTTAAAGGGATTAATTCAGCTCATCTGTCAGAAAAGAAGTACACTAATGAACACTAAATTTAAAAATCTTCTTCCCGTCCTCCACTGCTTTTACTCTGTTTACTCATGACCCACAAACTTGTAGTAGCCCAGGAAAGTATAGTAAGAATGTTTCCAAGCAAACCCTAGGAAGCAATGTAGCCCACAACCTAAAAAGCTACTACATAACTTTACTCTATGAATAATAGACCTGGAGCAATGACAACTAGTTCAAAAGTGCAGGGAACCACTAAGAGCAACTTATCAATACCAAGTTACACCTGCCGTGCCTTCCAAATCTGTCCCCAGCTCTGCACTAACCTTTTCTCACTGGTCTGCTAACTGGAGCAAGAAGTAGCATGAGCTGAAGCCAGCTGGAAAGCACAGGCACACTGTGGTGAGCAGTCGCTGTTTGGTCTGTTGACAGCCGAGAAACAAATGGCACTGAGGCTATATATTGTGCTAGCCAGACCCAGAGGGTTTCACTTTCTCAGTGTTACTGTTCTACTCAAGAGCAGAAGGCAAATTTTCTATGTAAAGTAGCGGGGTGAAGAAACCCTTTTCTTTCAGAGATCATGAAAAACCCACAGCGCCAGCTTGGAGACTAACGGCTAAGCATTTAATATTGCTATCTTTCAGCTGCAATCAGAGCTCTGCAACTGATGATACAAAAGATTAGGTCTTTTGGGTTTGTTTTTTTCCCCCCAGATTAGACAGACCAACAACTAGTTTAACATGGCTGTAGAAGACAAGTATGAGCTATCAGATTCAAACCTGCAACAATTCAATATCTCTAACAAGGAAGCTAAAGAAGAGTAATATACATAGAAGCTGGTTCTCCTTTTCTGCAGACAGTAAGTATAATCTGAACAGTTTTGGGATAGCTGTGGGTTTAACTTACCCATGCACATAAAATAGTGTATAAAGCTTCTTTGCATCAGTCATACAGCTTCGAGTTGCAGAAAGAACCCCCTTTGGCCCTACTGTTAGGGGCTCAAGAGCTGGATTTCCAGACTCAACAAGCTGAGAAAACAGACGTTCCACGCTACGACGACAGCCAACACATGGGACCAACTGAGAAAGCGCACTCAAAACTTCACGTGACGTCACCATCATGGCAATATTTAGATCCTGTTGTTTAAGCATGCTATGCCGCTAAAAGAGAGCAAGAAATTAAATAATTATTTTGGAGATCTTGAACTGTTCAAAGATTTCTTTGCTTTTAACTGCATTTCCTTTTCAAAATATACTTTAAATGGAAACTGTGTGCAGTGCTCAGATTCAGGTCAATATCTTACTGTATATCACTTACAATACTTAATGTATAAATAAAAGCATGCCAACTAATATCATAGGAGCAATTCTCCTTCAAGTCTTGGGGTCTATCCTCAGAAAGGCAAATAGTTTTTTTCTCCTCTTGTTCTCTCCTTCACCACTCAAATCAGCAAATACTGCTTCCAAAGGAACAGCACACCTCCCTGTCTTTATCATCAGGAGGCCGCCTTCTCCACCTGAGCTCTCACATATAACTTTTAAAGTTTTTGTTCTCTACTCGCACTCATTTTATCTTGGGCACAGAGGTAGGAATTTTCTGAACTCTTAAACACTAGCTAGTAATTTGCATATATGGAAATTTTATTTAAAACAAACCTATTCTATTCAGACCAAGACATGTTTAGCAATACTTTTCCTGGAAGACTACAGGCCATTTCACATCACAAATCTAATACCTGAAAAAGCATGCATTACTAGTCAGGGTGAAATGTTCTATTTTAATGAGGAACATCCAATGCATGCTAACAATGAAACATTAAAGAGAACACCATCTGATATTTCTTACATCAATAAACACTGTTAAGAGCCTCTCCCGGTTCCTCTGTCAAACACATCCATGTGCATACACACACAGAAAAGCACATACCTTTCTATTTCTTCTTCTAACTGCTGTATTACAGACTCCGACTTTGACAACATTGAACTTCCAGTAGCATAGCTACACCAAGTAGAGAGTCCCTTCTTCATACACCAAACAACATACCTGCACTTACAATATCAGCACTATTGGCACTTTCTAACTCTATCTATAAAAGCAGTGTTGTCAGTGTATTAACTGTGAGTGTCATTTTTCCCTGGTTATACAAAATACAGCTTTGCTACCACAATTATATCTATACAGGGAGCGTTTTGCCACAATTGTATTTTCTGTATTATTGTCATACCATACCAGTCAAACACTCCTAATGTAGAAATGACTTATTACAACTGCTGGAGAGAGAAAGAAGAAAAGACCATACAACATAGCGAAACTAATCAATCCCACAGAAAGTGTAAAGGCATGAACGGAAGAGAAAAAACATTTTCATTTCATCTTATTTTTATTCATATTATAAAAGGTAAAGCTATTATCAGATAACATTTAAAGTTTGTACTCTTAAAAAAAGGCACATTAAACAGTTTGTCAAGTGACAGTATTCTGCAATAATCCTTCTCTTTTCAGTAATTAACAGTACTAGTCACAGCAACAGGAGAAACGAGCTATTCTCACAACACAGCTACGCTTTATATGCAGCCTATGTCTGAACTGCTGCAGTCAAGACCACACTGAAGAAGTGCAAGCTGCATATCATCAAACTGGCCTGTTCTTTTGGACACCAAGCAGCACAATTTTTTATTTGCTACAGGTTTAACAGTGCTATAGTTATTTGTCAGATTGTTAATAGAAAAGTTTCCATTATTAAAATTTCACAGGACCACAAAACTGTCTTTCACTATTCAACTAGAAACTATCTATAAACTAGCCCATTACTTTTATCTTGGTACAAATCATAAGAACTTGATCTTTAAGAAACACACACTACTTGAATAGCAATTCAAGAGCATTTTGAATTAAACTAAAATATATTTAGAAACTAATTTCTGTTAAGTATAAACTGGCAGTGACCAGAAGATAAATCAGAATTGAAAACTCGTAAAAAAAAAAAAAAAAAAATTAGATGTGCAGCAATCTCTTCCTGTAAAGACAACAGCATATAAAGGCTGTGACGTACAGAAAACGAATGCACCCAGTGCACTTTGGTACCAATATTTAATTGCATATAGGTGATGACTGTCTCTTAAGTAATTCATTACTACATATGGTGACAACCCCCTGGAAAAGTGAAAGCACAAACCTGAGGAAAGTAAGATCTGATACGCAGCCTTTTTAAAAACAGACTGATGGATTTACCTGAATGAACTGCTTTAATTGTGCACCATTATTCTGATGTCCATCAAGGTTTAGTACATTATCAGGAAATTCCATCACCATCTATGTGAGAAAGAGGAAAAAATAAGCTTTCAGAAAGTCAAACACAGAGCCATTAGTTTATTTTAGTTTCTGGGAGGTGCACTGGGGATGGAAGGGGAAGAAGACAGAAAGGATGTTAAATTCTCATTCTTTTCACATTACAATATTCAAAGCTTGGAAAGAGATAAAAATAGCAGTTAAGATAGTGAATGTTTTACCAATTTAACTAAATGTTTCACTAATATAAGGTTCTAGAGGCAGTCTATAAACAACAACCCTTAAAAAGCTGTTTTATGAGAGAACAAAAGTTACTAAATGGAACATCAGTATTACACTATTTACATTACTTGAAAACATGCCTCAATTAAAAAAATATATATATATTGTATTTCAACACATTGAGATCCAAACTGACCCAAAAGCCTAACTAAATCTGTAAAGCCATGAAGAAACAGTCACCACAGTTTAATGACTTTGAGCCTACTCTTTCAAAGTGCTAATTTAAAACCATATTAATTCAACAAGATACTCCAAGGTACACTTTATTTTGTATGACTGCAGCTGCAATTCTCAAGTGGCTCAAAGTAAAATGTTAAGCCTAGAGAACAATGTGATTACTAGTACAGTAATTAATAATATTTCTTTTCCAATTACTGAGCAACAAAGAGGACAATTTCTTGAAAAATCAGTAAAATCATTTTCAGCCAAAAATCTAACATAACAACCAGGGAGAAAAATGAAAACAACTAGGAGGAATGAGGATTGACTTAGTTGATTTTATTCATCCAAAATGAGAAATACAAAATATATCAATATGAATACAGAAAGTTCAGTTTAAAATCTGAAAGACCAAATAACTTTGAAATTGGACCAACTCTAATACCAGTCAACACCAAAATGAAATTGTTTGATTAATTCTTTACCCCGCCTCCACCTTCCTTTAATTGACTGATAAAGAAAGAATTCCCTGCTGTCTTCACAACTGCTGACATTATCTCCAGAGAACTGATACATTTAGTTTTACAGGCACTCAACATTGCTCCAAAATAAACATCTATTCTCTAAGGCTGGAAAGCGAGGCAGTATATGATCTAACACGTGCAAGAACTGGTACAGTAGCGTAGCTTTCTAGTCTCTGTGCAGACCAGCGCCACAGTCAGTGCTAATTCTGACCTCTCCCATATTCCTTTCTTTGACTTCTCTTTCCATGCCCCTGACCCACACACACTTACCAGCAGCACTAGTTTTTGCTGCAGAATTACAGGTTTCCTACACTGCTAATCTGATGTTCCTGTGGGGAATGAGCTACATGCAAATAAAAGAAATATTTGCTAAAAGCAGAGAAGAGATAATTATTCTTCTTTTTCTCCCTTCATCTCCCACTATCAGACCACACCCCTAGGTGTTTTGTACAACAGAGTGAAATTATCAAAGACCAAATTAATTCATGCATCAGTTTGACGAGATTTTATTAACCAGTTAAACATCAACCACCATCATGTCCTGAACTGAAGAAAAAATTCCCACAATACCACATCAAACGCAATGCCTTCTAGAGATCATAAGGGCTGCTTAAGAAATGAAAACAGTTAAATATTCCAACTTCCTTTAATTTCTAGTTGAGAGATAAGAAACAGAAAAGTGTAAGATAGTGAACAATTCATTTAGCAGAGCAATACCATATTGCACCTAAGAAGTTTCTACAAAGTAATGTTAAAAGTCTAAGAGCATTATAAACCATTCATTTACTAATTTGCTATCACTGATTCACTGTTTTTAGATTCAGGGCATAGATTAAGGCTTCCAACTGACTAATAGAAATCAAATCGTCACAATGTGTTTAGATTCTGAGAGTTTTAAAAGTGGTCAACACAAATCCGTTAATATCAATAAACAACACAAATTTTAAACAAATCTAAAGATATAATATTATGTTTCAAAAACAACTGCATCTGTTTCAAAAACAACTGCATCTTTTGCAATAGCTCTTGTAGGAATTCAAGTAGTATATTGTAGAATTTGTTTAGGCTCCAAGACAAGGAAGCTAAGAAGTTCATTCGCCTGTTTCCACAGCTTTACCAAATAAAAGCTGCCAGATCCCCTAGAAATCTGAGTGCTTTGTAACAACAGAAAAGAATGGAAAAAAAAATGGATGCAGGACAATATTTCTTTATGGTGAGGATGACTTGCACTTACATAAATGCCTTTCATCCAGCTGGATACAAAACTGATTTACAGCTATAGGAACTTCTTCAGTCATGACTATGGCTTTTCTCTGGTGTAAAAAGTAAAATGATAATGACAACATCATGCAACTGCAGAAAGTTTGGGGCAGGAAGTTAAATACCTGGACTACAATCACAAATGGTATTTTAGGCCAGCAGAAGTCATTTATCTCATGCCCATTATAGCCAAATTTTCGCACTCTCTCTCAAGCTATTAAGTACAAAAAATGCCAAGAAGAGCATGGTAAATTTTCTAGTTGACAAATCCCTAATGAATCATTTTTATTAGGGAGTCCAGGAAAAAAAAAAAATCTTAAAACTATATGAAGAATGGAGAGGGGAAATAATATTCAAGGAATAGACAAGACATCAAAACCTTACACTATTCCTAAGTAATGCTGGGTTCCCAGCTAACCAGCCACTGCAGAGGAGCTAGATATCACTTTGGACAGCTCATAGGGAAACTTTGCTTAACATATAAGCACAGTTAACCAGAGATGACAGACTACATAAAACCAAAAAAAATAGTGAAGGCATTTGGTAAATTAATAACATGCAGTCATTTACAATGATCAAAACTAAAACACAGCAAGAAATCTCTTTTCAAGTGCAAGAAAAACAAAAGAGATTGAGACAGATAAGTCTTTAACAGCAGGAAGAGGGGGGGCTTAGAGACTGCCTGAAGATACTGAATTGTTTTGTTCTGAAAGATGGGAGAAATTACACTACAAAGCTGATAAAAAAACCTACAGCAAGTCAGGCATTCTCCCATTTTAAAAGGTGAGAGCAGGAATTTAAAGTGGATACATTTTATATCATTTAAGTAACACAGCAGTTACTGTCACAAGATACAGCACTGAAAACAAGGGGATTCAAGTATGAATAATTAAGATACCCAATTACACTATGAAAATCCAATTTTATTTTCAACCCAACATTTTTACCCTGTAAAAGTTAGGACAAATGACAATGAGGTAGTTAGAGAAACACTTCTTCCATTTGCTCTCTATTCATTTATTATGCAATTTCTGAACCTCCATTTAAACAAGTGAGGGAGAGGAAAAGAGACTACAGAGCCTTCAAATTACATTTACTTCATTTTCCCACTCAATCTTCTGGAGATAGCAAAATCCCCATAGTTTTCCAGTCAGAATACTACACTGAAACTCTCTCAGATTTGCTGCTGTAAACATATGAGCAGGTACCACAGGCTCTAAAATATCTGTTTTAAGCCAAAGTCATCAAAAACGCCCTCAGCCTTTCCTTGCCTATTTAAAAACCTAATTAACTAGTCATGAAGTTGGCTTTTAACGTTAATATACCCCCCTTCTTTATTAACTGAAAAAAATGGTTTTGCCCCACATTTGGGTTTGGGTACGGACACACTTGTCAGTCTTTAAAATGAATTATAGGCAGGCCCCGACACAGCAGGAACTTTCTTCTTATGCTATATGCGTGTTTTCCGAGGTGGAAAACGGATTAAAAAATAAAAAAATAAAGAAAAGCCCCGTCAAGCACTGCTAACCCGAAGTGCTATAAAGTCCCCCAGACTAGCACGGGGAGAGCAGCCAAAGGAGGAGCCTAGGAGGCCTGTCTGGAGAGAAAAGGCCTCGCCTGGGGATTGCAACATCCCGTCTGCACATGCTGTAAGCAGGGGGGGGGGGGGGGGGGGGGGGGGGGGGGGGGGGGGGGGGGGAGGGGAGGCACTCACCGTGAGGGTGTCATCTATGTAGAGGGGGATCTGCCTCTTCTCGAAGGGGAATTCCTCCTCCCCGTCTCTGCACACCGCCACCAGCCGCGCCATCGCCGCCGCCGCCGCTTCCTGCCCGCTCCAGCCTGCGAGCAGCCCCACGGGCGGGAGGTAAACAGCGGCGCCGCTTCCCCGCGACACTTTCACCAGCAGGGGAGCGAGCCTGCCTTACCCGATCGCCCGATTCGACACGGAGACTCCCAGCGCACGCCCGCGTCCCGCCGGGAGCCTCCTCGCCGGTTTAATCCCGGCAGAGGCTCCGCGGAACACGAGCCGGGCACGGGCAGCGCGGACAGCCCGGGAAATGCGACATAACATGGAAGCAAGGGAGGGACCGGCGAGAAGGAGGAGGAGGAGGAGGAGGAGGACCCCGGCCCTGCGCCGGGGCACGGCCGAGGGAGGCTGAGCACCGGCCGGGACCGGAGGGGTGGGGGTAAAGTCCACCCGCACCCTCCCCGCCGCAGGGACCCGCCGCCGCCGCCGCCGCCAGCCCCCGGGGCCGTTGGCGAGGCGGCGCTTCCCCCACCTGCGAGGCGGGCGCCGCCTCCGCCGTCAGGCGATGGGGGGAGGCCGGACCGGACCGGACCCC
>NW_020449686.1:627254-655969 GCF_003343035.1 Apteryx rowi | reverse complement strand
AGCGGCGGCGCCGGTCACAAACGGCCGCGCTCCGCCGCGCTCCTTCCGCCGCCTCGAGAAGCAGTCCCGGAGGGGAGGGAGGGGAAAGGGGGGGCCCCCCGCCGCCCCGGTGCAACCGACTAGAAATCCTGTGGCGGCTTAATTTAGGCACGCCAAAACCCGACGGACCCTGTGCTGAGCTGCGCGCCCAGGAGCCCGGCTGCTCCGCACGCTCACGGGCTACCGAGGTCCCTAGCGACCGAGCTGCTCGCGGGGGGACGCAAGCCTCGGGGGCGAGCGGGCGGCGAGCGCTTCTTGTCTTGTTTCTGCACACAAAAAAACACAAACGCATCTTCGGCGGAGGAGTCGGTATCTTCCAACTCGTCATGCAGCGCCGCCGCTTCCTACGGAGCACAGAACCACAGCGCTGCACAGCCTGCGATTTTTAACTTTTCAGGGTTTTCTTCTTAAACGGGCTTTAAGAAAACGCTGACCGTTTGTACCAAGCGCTGGTTTCCAGCACCGGCAGCCGCACGAGCGCAGCAGGCTCTGATGGGTGTAGAGGGTCCTCAGGGTCCATTCGACTTGCAGGCTCCGGTGTCACTTTTGTCCCCCGCTCCCAGAGCGAGATCGCATATCAACAAAAACGTGATCCCCCAAATTTTGTATTCTTAAGGCCTAACACTTATGTACATTGATAAATTAAGTATGAAAATAACCATTAAATTTAATGCAACTTTTATCCACTGATATCCACTATATCAGTAGAAAATCCAGCTGTCTGCTTACCCACAACACAACAGACAACCCATTTACACCATTCCATGTGCATGCCCTATTCTTTGCCTGGAAGAAATACCTGTTCTTTAGGACACAGCGGCATTGAAATAAGATGCTAGCTGAAATAACACTTGACTTTAAAAGAGACATTCCTGGGTTGGAAAGGAAGGCACGCTGGTGTTTGGATCAATCTTAAAAACAGGTTTGCTAGGAAGCTAGTAATGTTTAACAAATAACAAGCTTAAGGATAAACATAATCAGCTCTGCTCTCCCACCACATTTTTTCCATCCTGCAGCCCTACAAAAATATCATAATCATTTGGTGGAACTATGACAGCAAAGACAAAGCATCATTTGTGTTTTCCCCATGCTCAGCTTTACTATTCAAGTCAATGGCATGCTATAGATCTGCCATTTTAGTCTTACTAACTGAAATATATTTCTTAACTTTTACTAATCATGTAATGGCTAAATCAAAGATTTAGATTTTTTTCTTCATATTTATCTATAGATCTGTGTAAGCTTGCTCATCTAAACAAATCCAAAGTGAAATGAAATTTAGTTTTCTTGCTCCTACCAACCGTTAAGCTAACAGCCAATAGAGTGTATGTGGATAGAGCAGTATCATAGCGTTAACTTCCCTAGCATCTTCCCAACCTCATTACAGTGCCGTTTGCTTGTACAGATCCTGTGATCAAAGAATGCTCACTTGCATTTCTTGGTTCTTTCAGAAGCATGGTTAATTGTCCATAACTATTCATAGTCCAAACATTCAGGATTAACAGCTATGCCAGTTGCTTCAGGGCAGAATTTGCCACGTTTGTTATTGACAATAAGTAATGAGAATTAATCGTCTCATTAATGCAGTGATGAAAGACTTGCTTCATAAGGCTTTAAAAGTGGGAGGCTGCCCCACGATGCGGTGTTCTGCCACTGCTGCGACTGTGACATCAGTGAGATGAGCCAGGCGTTCTCATTCTCATCATCTGCGCACCACGGTCCCGCCGGTTTGATGAGCTCTGCTGTTACAGCTGCTTTATTACTAACCAGAGCTCCAGCCCGGGAGCTGGTGTCCGCCAATCTGCTGCCTGTGCAGAGCTAACAGGGCTCTGCACAGACACAGCAGACCTCCCACGTAATTTTTGCTTCACAAAATGGAGTTGGCGTCTAGATAGTTTGCTGCTTGTCCAGACACAACTCAGCCTTGTCACACCCAATTAACGCCTTAATTTTGAATCATATTGATAGACTTGGGCTTGCAGGCAGAACTCATTGCAGGTCTTGTGCTTCAAATATTCAAAAATTAATATCCATGAGTAATTTTGGATAAATGAGTAGTGCCACTGAGTTCATGATGGAGGCACTTCTTCCCTAGGCAAGGTCTGGAAACGTTTTAAAATAAATGTACCAGTTACCAGAGAAAACTCTGCTATAAACTGTGACAATTGTCTTTTAATTACATTTGTCCCCAGGATAATACAGGCTGTTTTTCTTTAATTCTGAAGAGTACATCACTATAACTTGGAAGTAAACAAGCATGAAATCAGCATGGCCCGAGTATATAATTCTGACTTCACCTTTTCATTGGCCAAACCCAGAGAGAACCTCATAAATTTAAGAATATTCCACAGCATGTCTGCCTTAAGGAATCTGATTTAAAGTCTTAATTTCCATAAGTTTTTATGGTAGTGTTTGAAGGACAAGGAAATTTGAACTTGTGGCCCATGCGCACTGCTGTAACTCCACTGACACCAGACATTTACCATCAATGACCATTTATATTATACTTCCTAAGTATCTATATCTTCCATTACTGAATTCCTCACAATCTTTAATGTATTTCTCTTCTCAACAACTTAATGAGGTCTGGAAGAACTGTCACATGCACCATGCAGTTAGGAAAGTGAACAGAAAGGGCTGAGCACCCTGGGCTTGCAGGAAGACTGCAATAGATGGAGAAACTCAGCAGGTCTCTTAGCAGTACTGTGCTAGTACCCTGACCCACTGCATCATGCTTCTTTCCATTTGCATGCTGTTTGTTTGCTAATAAAATTCATACAGAATGTTCCCACTTGGAGACATCTCAGCTGTCAAAATACAGTACTAAATGAACTAGTATTTAAAATAATTTTATAGAGTAGTAGGTGGGCCTGAGTGCTTTTAAAGCAGAGCTGAAGACCATATCTTACAGCATTCCTAAAGATGAACTGTCACAACATGTTGGGATGCAAGTTGGGGGTGCTGGTGGTTTTGGATCTTTGTATTTTCTTATAAAGGGCTGTGCAATCCTTATTACCTGCACCACAAATTCCAGCAAATGCTTTAGGAATTCATCTGCAGTTGAGTTTTATCCTTTAGAGCATCATACTTTATCGAGGGTCTTCATTTATATTCATCACTGAGGATGAAAATAAAATTTAGCTTTAATTCAAAGGCTAATTTAGATTTCAGTGTATGATTAACATTCCACATACTCCCATCAAAGTCAAGCACATGCATAAATCTTTGCAGGACTGGGGCCAAAACATTCTTAAGTAAGTATCCACTTATTCAATACATTTTATATGTGGAATTATTCTTATCTATTATTTATGTGAGGGCCTTAACTAGGTAAATCTTGACACAGCTAAGCCTCTCTCTATAATTACTCATTTTCTTACTTTTCATCTTGCTGCTACTCTATATACTGTTACCTAATCACACCAACACTTGCATATGAATGTACCTCTTGAATGCACCAAAGAATTCACTAGTCATAATATTACTCTTCTGCATAACTGTTTATAGGAGCAGTATGAGTATTCAGCAAACGATCTCAAAAACTAATTTTTTTAGAGTGTCACGCCTCCAACAGGTAACAGGATTGAGTGTATAATTTTCTAAAACATAAATCATCATAATGCTAAATCATAATCTATACTGTTATACATTATTGCATCTACATAGCAATACATACAGGAAAAAATACTTGTTTTTCCATTAAAACACCATCATTCAAGTGCAGCAAAGAAAGTTTAACTGGTCCACTTAAGTGAAATCACCAAAATTTTAATACTATATTTCTTGCATGCAATATATACATAATTAAACAGTTAAAAAACATATACAAGTGTAGTACACATAATGTAAATGAAGTCTTGCTGTGAATTGTATCTATCATCATATTTACAATACCAGTCATAATATTTGCTAGCAAGAAAAACAGTAACTGATTTTTATCAATGGCACTGATCAGGCAAATGTGCAGCAGCTTGCTTTCCCTTTTGACAGGCACGGCCTCTGTGTCGTGCTTTTTACTGGAATGGGCAGGCTGGATAACATTCCAACAACAGGGCACACTGGACCCGTTCACAAGAAGCTTTGTAAACACCAACATGAGATCGATCACTACAAAACAGATGAATAAAGTCAAACAGTGTGCAACTACCCACACGCAGTAAGACAGATTAGCCATCCGGCGGGACACAGGGTCTATGTGTACTTGTGACAAATGAAGAAATATAAAGAGCACAAGAACCATCAGAATTAGGAAACATATTGCTTTGATCCAGTCTCTGACAAAGTTTCTGCACTTCAGCAGATAGAGTCCAACTTGCACACTAGCCATGTATATGGCTAGGTATCCAAAAAGAGAGAACAGTCCTTCCCTGTTGGCATTTAAAAATCCAACCCTAGTATCTCTGCCATTGCTCCCATGTAAGACAAACATCTTCAGAGAGGTAATATTAAGAATAAGCTGATAAAATACAGCAAGATTCATAGCAACAATCCAAGATTTATTTTTTGGAAATATGGTCAAAATTAGAGATGCTGCAAGTCTCACAAATGCTAAGGTAAAAAAGAAATTCCAGTGCACTCCATACTCTGAAATATGTTCATGATACTCTATAGATTTAACACTAAACAGTCGTCCCAAACCAAGAAAAATCAACGGCCAAATGGAAAAAAACTGCTTGGTCAGATAGGAAAATTTTGGTTGTGTTGCACATGACTTTTGTCTAACTTCAGGACAAACAAGAGCATTAGCAAAAATAAAAGCTCCTACCCCCAAATCCATAACTCCTGTTCCATAGGTCTCAGTTTTAGCGTATCGTCTTGGATATTGTGGGAAATCCACAGCTAATATGCTGATTGATGTCAACACATTGACAAAAACACGAAACAGAGTTATTGATGGAATGTAATCTGGATCTAAGTATGTCTTCTGGAAGTCATTTACAATTTGCCTAAAAGACATTCCAATATCATGTTTTCTTTGGCTGTATATTTTAGAAAATATTCCTGCACAGAAGGCTGCAATGACAGGTGGCATAAAAAAGATGACTGGAGACAAGACTGTACAGGAGAATAAGAGAGGACATATTAGCACAACAAAGTCTAGCAGCAGATTGTATTTCCTTGAACTTAAAGGTTTCTCATAGTGCAGATAATACAAGATCAACAAAAGTCCTCTGCAAAGCAGACATAATGGAGCTAGAGACAAGCCTACTGAAATTTCCAGCAAAGTAGTTCCATTTAAGTTACTGATAAAGGCTTCTTTCAGCTGTTTTTGTGACATTCTTGTTTCTTCCTATGAAAATGGAAATGTGAACCAGTTAGTTTTGTGAAACAGGGCTCTTAGAACTTCATTTTTTAAATTCTAATCTGACATCTTTGTACATTTTTAAATGTTAGACACAAAAATTTACCATAAAACTTACTTACAGATTCATTAAGGCATACAGTCATTTAAAAAATAATCTAAGTAATGATTCAATTTCAAGAATATAGAATAGCCCTAGTGCTGCAGACTCTTATGCTTACACTTAACTGGCCTGCAAAATTAAGCAGAGGCATAGGCACTTGCAAGACTGGACTGAGTTCTAGCGCTACAAATTTTGCTCTCTTGCAACAAGGTGCTTAAAATATCTTTCCCTGAAGATCTCTAAACATCAAATAATTTCTTGAATGTCGACATTGTGAATAATCTTTTTGTATGTTCTGCTCTGTAGAATATACTTAGTAGTATTCCCTATAGCGTAAAAGCAACAGATATGTAAAAACGTGACCCTGATAAAGCTACTGTTGCCTGGTCAGCAGATACTAAATGCATACACTCCAGCTGATTTTTCATGCAGAAGGCTGCGGTCCTCCAGCCCCTCCTGCGGGTCCCATGGCAGGTGCTACTGAAGAACAGCTCGCAGAACTTTGTCCCTACTGCTCTCATATAGAAAAGCATTATCATGATTGCCCAGTGTTAGTGTGCTCTGTGGAAATGTCTAATGCAATAAAAAAGAGCACATATAGCCCCCTCTTGCAACACAAGTCGTCTTTCATGTGTCCCCACCCTGCAAGCTCTCGCACACAGCCAGACCGCTCCGCTTGGGAAACCTGCTTCAGGAGAATACGGACTGAAAAGCACCGATGACGCTGTTTTGCTTAGCCCGCCGCCAGGGTGCGAACCAAGACTCGGCCGCACTAACCGTAGCGCCGCATCGCTCCCCAGGCGAGGCGGGATGGGGGCGCCCAGCCCAGGCGGGCAGGCGGCACCCGCCAGCTCCCGCTCCCCGGGCGGGCCCCTGAGGAAGAAAAAAAAAAGGATTTCGAGGAGGAAAACCAGGGCAGCGCCTCGACGTTTCCACGAGGTGAGCGAGGGCCCAGCGCCAGGCCGGCCGCGGCGCAGGCCCGCGAGGCCCCCGGCGCAGGCTAATGGGTCGCCTTCCAGTTTTTAGGCCTTTTCCCCACTGCGACACGCGCTCCCACCTCTGTCCCGCAGCTGGACGCTCCTCTGCGCGCCGCTGTCAAGCCCCTTCCGTTCAGCCCCCCCGGCGAGGCCCGGAACAACCGTTTTGTCCCCCCAGACGGGGCCGCGCAGCGCCGCCGCCGCCGCCGCCGGCAGCGCCGGGGCCCGGCCCGCACGTAAACGGCGGCTGCGTTTCCTCGCCGCACTTTCGCCGGCCGCGGGGGTGGCGGTGGTGCGGGAGGCTGGGGGCAGCCTGCTTGTCCGCGGCGGCCGATTCACCACGGGCTGTTCCCGCCCCGGCCCCTCCTCCTCCGCCATGGTGAGCGCGCGCTGAGGGGAGCCGCCGCCGCCATCGCCTGCCCCGGCCGCGGCGCGGGCTCTCTCCGTCGGGGAGCTGGTTTGCCTCGTCCCATGAACTTCTCCCCCCAGCGCCTCGGCGCGGGAATTGTATATATAATACATATAATATGTATATATAGTATTACCAGCCGTTAGAAGGCAGCCGGGGCCGGCGCTGGAGCACCGCGGGTCGGAGCGGCGTCTCCCGCTGCTGAAGGGAGGCAAAATTCTTCCCGGCTGGGCGGCAGGAGCCTCTGTTCCTGGCACGGGAAACCAGGGAGCGAGCGGGACCCACCTTGGCTGGAAGCAAGACGTAAGGCTCCCGTTGATTTCTTTTTTTTTTCCTTGCTTTTTTTTTTTAGAGAGCATGAAAAAGTCGGCAGCAAGCAAAGGTATCTTGTTTCTATTGAAACGGGAAAATTCTGCGAGTCGCACCTTTCCCAAAGACACTAACTTGCAGGGTGCCGTCAGACCCACAAATTTTTCCTGCTTGCCCCAAAAGGAGGAATTTAACAAAAACGGATTTAACAAATTCTTGCCAAGAAGCTTTGCTTTATTAATTCAAGAGGAACAAAGCAATTTATTCCTGCAGTTAACAAAAGTATATTATTTCCTCCAAATAAGCTTTATTTACAGAAACAAGCACAATGTATGAGCACTCTGATGTTATGGGTAGGCTCACTAGCCCCAGTGTTACCTGGGCCCCCTGGATCATTTGAACTTGTTAAACCTTTGGACTGTGCTTATGGACCCCCCTGCAGAATGATGTATCTGGAGTTACTTTGTCCTAAATGCCTTTTATTTTATTTAAGGGTTCTTCAGTCTGCCTTGAAAGAGACATGCCAGCGTAAAGGCTCAACCAGCTCTGCTATCCAGTGCTCCTGTCATAGAGTTACATGCTCACCCTTATGCTGCATTAGAGAACTGCCAAGATGCCAAAGCAGGTAAAAAGCAAACCAGGATTTGTACTAATTAAATGTTACTGCTAGGAAAGAATTCTTGGCTTGTTTCCATGCAATCAAGTTCAAGGTAACTACTAATGTATATTCAGCCCTACTCCATAAGCTTGTCAATGACAAACTGGACCTGTTAACTGTGTGGTTTTGAGCTGTGTTACTAAAACAAAGCAGTGATTGTTGTTACGCCATTGGCTTTAATAGGGCAAATGCTAATACATGTAGCACATTCTTAAGGGTATTTTTTTCAGCAAAACGAATGGATGCATGAGCTGTATGGTACAGGTATTTGAGAAGTGATTGTACTTTCAAATATTATTTTTCTTTTGGCTAAGTGATCAACATCTCAATGGATGTTGAACAAATGGGTTCAGGCCAGCAAAAGGAAGCCCTTTCTCAGGCCTTGCAATATTAGCAGCACAGAGGAATTCTCAAGAACTCTGTTGGCGTGAACATAACACAGTAAACATGGGCGGGCAGAGGAAGAATGGGTAATTTGCAAAAACTGATCTTGTCTGTGGAGTACTTTATAATGGTGCACGCCTGTTCTCTGAAAGCAGCAAGCTTCTTAATGTTCATTCAGAATAGAGTAACAAATTACTGTGATGGCATCACTTAATTGTGTTGCTATGCATTTTTTCTTTGCTATGTAAAACTTTGTATTACTGGAAATGAGCCATTTATGCTCTCTGCAAAAGATACAAAGCTCCTAAATGAGTTTATTATTCTTGCTTTATTTTTTTAGAAGCGTGTTATGGGGTTTTACAGTACACTTTCCCCTTTATTAATGAGTTTAGCTGATGTAATGGGAATGCTGCTAACTGAATTGAGCACTTTTTCTGTATGAGCAAGGTGATACTGTTCATTGACTTGGTTAACTTGTAAAGAATTTGTGATTCTAAATACAAACGGGGTAGGGTTATTCTGAAGGAGTTTCTGTCAAGGAGGAGGGGAACGGAAAAGGAATATCCAGAATACAAAAATCAGGCCTGGCATCTTTTCTCTCCTTCTTTTTCCCTTCTAGCCCCTCTCTCTTTCCCCCAGAAATGACAAACAGGACCTGAAATCTCTCTGGTGGCTAAACTTTCCATTACGTTTGTACAACAAATGTGTCCTTCCAACTAATATTGTCAAGGACATGGGAGCCCAGAGGCTAGGATTTAAATACATAAAGACATTCAGAGGGGACAAATCTTCACCTAATGCAAGCCAGGTATTATAATGCCACCATTTTCTTTTCCCTGGCTGACTTGTGCACACTCTGCAACTTCACTCTTGAGGCCGTTAATCTCTGCTCTAAAAATGAAGGTCTCTCCTAGGAAAAATGCATTTCTGTTGGACCACATTAGCTTTCTGCTCTGCCTTAGCCTTTGCAGCCAGCCCTTCCTGCTTCCCCCTGCTCAAGGCAGTGTTTGTACTAATGGATGACATTCAGAGGCTTAGAAATCTACTGGCTAAGAACATTGTATAAGCGTGTCTGTGCTGAATGACTGTAAAATTGCAAGCACCAGGTAGTGTGATCCTAAGGACATGTTCTTCCCAAGTGTCCTTCCTCACAGCCAGAATAGCCAGGGATGAATTCAGCTTACAAATGATGTTGTCAGCCTGCCATCTCTCATAGGCCGGATAATACCTTTCTAAATACAGAACTCGCCATGGGAAGCATTGAGGCAGGGGGAGGGTGTTCGTTGCTTTCGATTTGAAAGGAAGAATAGCTCAAATATACTAAGTTATGATTCCTGCTGAGACTGAACTGCTGTTATTTGGAAGAGGGAGAAGAGCTATAAACTACAGCTGACAAGGTGAAAGTCCAGCCATATTCCGCTTTTGCCTGGTGCTAATCTCTCTTGCCCTTTCTAGGTAAATGGTCAAAAAGACGACTCTGTCATCCACAGTGACCTCAATGACTCTTTTGAAGAAGTTAGAGCTCTTTTCAGTGACGAAGAAAAACTACATCTTTTTGATGACCTAACAAAAGTTAATCCGGTGACAACTACAACAGGTAAGCCTACAGCCAGCAGAGACATCCCAAGAGGAGTCATTTCCCTAGTGGCCATCAACCTATGGTAGTTACTGTTCTCATCGTGTTAATATTATCATGAACACAGTAATTAAAGATTCAAAGCCCATTAAAGTCAGCTAAGAAATTCACATTTGGCTTGACTGCTGAAGTGATCAGCACTTTTATTGTAGATTTAACTGTACTGATCTCACAGCAAGCTCTGCATGCAGAACTCAATTTGTATTATTGCTCCAGGCAACCATGGGATGGTTAAGAGTCAGTGCTACTGAAGGACTCCTGCATGAACTTGTAATTGCAGTTCAGTTTTATATGAACATATCTTATTTCTAGATGTCTCAAGTTGCTGAGAAAATGAGGCTCTGACTTGGATCAAAATATGTCCATGAAACTGGTCCTGAAACATAAATTTCTCACTTTACTTTTAAAGATGGCCCTGTTAAGACAAGTTAAGGCCTGTTCGTAGTGCGGTATGGAGAATTCTTGCCTCTGTCTTTTCTGCAAAAGAACAGATGTGCTTTCTAGAGCTGACCATGTAAAACCTTTTAGAAGCACAAGATTTATTAAATGAAATAATTAACAGATGCCTTAAGCTTTTAAAAAAATAATAGCAACTCTTTAAAGATGTTTTTATGTATATTAGGCATATATCACTCTCCTGCTCAACTTCTCATTCTCTATTAATCCTAATAGGTAACGTATCTGAAGTTTTTTTTGTTAGAAATAGGAAAAAGAAGAGACAAATATACTTTTCAAAAAATGCTAATAAAAGGTTTATCTTTCAGTTCTGAAATGTCTTCAAGCAAGATATGCAGTAAACTTGTTTTATACAAATGCTGGCTGCAGCCTTGTGGCTTTAAATCCATTTCAGTCCATCTCCTGCCTCTATTCACCTGAGCTTATGAGAGAGTATCACGTCGCACTTCGCCCTCAGGTAATCCTTATATTTGAAATAGCTGTCCATCTGCAGAACTCAGAAGATGTCAAGTTCTTCCGAAAAAAAAAAAAAAACCTAAAGAATAAAACCCATTTCTAGTGAAATAAGAGTTCTGCTAAATAAGCAGTACTGTTTTCAGATAGATGTGAGAGGACCTTTGCTGTCTGTTGCTGTTGAACTGTGTCATTACTGGTCTCTTAAATATATTCTGTCTTACTGCCAGGATTTAAAACCTCACATATTTGCAGTGGCTGAGCAAACCTACAGAAACGTCCAAAGCCAGCTAGACCCCATAAACCAGTCTATAATTGTTAGTGGAGAAAGCGGTGCTGGGAAGGTAAGGAGATTTTTTTCTGTTTTCCTGACATTGCTTTTATGTTTTGAGATGTGGTGGTGCAGTGAGCTAGCAAAAAAATCTCTGACAGAGCGTGTAGCCAGTCTACTCTAGCAAGACTCTCTTGAAATATGTGTAAAGCATTAAGTGACTGCTGCAATCAAATAGATTGTACTTAGTGTAACTGCTCTTTAGGCCACATCTGTAACATCTACGAAGGCAAGATTCAAATCATTCAACAGAAATTGTCTCTGAGTGAAAGTCTCTGCTACTCAGTCTCAGTCCATTAAGGAGCAAGCGTGGGTCTCAGCAAACCCTGTGTAAAGACCAACAAGAGATGGGGGAGTTCAAGTCCAATCCTAGGCCCTTTTGCAATGACGCATCCCTTTTCAGCAAAATACTTGAGGATATTTTTAAGCCTGAGAACAGAATGATTTGCTGAGTGTTAATGGCTCAAAGTCCATTTATATTCAATTAATCTTAAGATACCTGCTGTTAATCCTAGCTGAGCTTCCAGATGGTTACATCTTGATAAAAATGCCATTCAGTAAAGTACTCATATTCCAGTGGCGCTTAAATATTGCACATAAGCATATGTATAAAAAGTTTCTGCTAAACTGGAGCTGTAAACCTGATGTTATTACTATCTTTAGCATCATTGCCAGCTGCATACCGTGTTTTTCTTGGAAGCCAGCACTGTTTTACTAACTAACATAACTAATAACGTGGTAAAAACAAATTGCCTATTGTCAGGTCCCTCTCTTGCAGACCTGGACATCTCGCTGCCTTATGAAATTTTATGCTACCGTTGCTGCTTCAGTTACTTCCCCAAAAGGCAATGGAACTGTGGAAAGGATAGAGAAGAGAGTTTTGGATTCCAACCCTGTCATGGAAGCATTTGGTATATGTGGCTTTTTTAACAGCAAAGAGAACTAATCGCCACTGTAGGAATTTTCTTTCTTAATGCATAAGTCTAAGCTGTCTCTTGTTCCTCTGCTTAAAAGACAAACTCTTCAAATACTGGAGCAATATACAAATCACCCTTAATGTCTGTATATCCTACATGGAAGAGTAAAACCACTCTGATCATGCTGTATCTGTCACTGGTAACTTCACAGGAAATGCCTGTACCCTGCGGAATAACAACAGTAGTCGTTTTGGAAAATATATCCAGCTTCAATTAGACAGGTAATAACTATTGTGTAGTATGCTTATCTGGTTTTTTTTTTCTTTAAATCTTTACAAACCTATTTCTAAAGTCTGCCATAGAATATTTTGTGTGTGGAGTATCTTTAGAACACACTTTGGTTTGTTGGCAGGCATTCGTTACCTCAGTTTATGTTATTATTTCTTTTTTCTACCAGCACTTACCCTAATCTCTTTAAGAGAGCAATGAAAAATCAGAGTTGCAACTAAGAATTCTAAATAAAATTACAATAAACTTGCACAAAACTGAATGTGGACTGCAGAACATTCCTAGCCAGTCTGTATTGTGACAAGAGGATGCTTATCAGATTTTCTGGGAGAATTTTGTTGAAATCTTTTTTTTTTTTCTCTAGATTCCACCATCTGAGTAGTGCTTCCATTCAGACATTCCTTTTGGAGAAGACCAGAGTTGCCTATCAGGCCCCCAGTGAAAGAAACTTTCATATTTTTTATCAGGTTTGTGTCAGTTAATTTTTCTAGATAATTCTGACAAACAGTGGGAATGAAATTACCAAATTTAGCAGAGTTGTGCCTTCCAATATTTAACAATTTTCCTGTTTATTTGCTCTGCCATCATGTTCCCAGTGTGCTATATTTCATCCTCAATGAGATGTAAATACCAAAGGCAGAATTACCTTGTTTTCTGTCTCCAGATCACAAAAGGTGCCACTGCAGAAGAGAGGTTGGAATGGAACCTTCCTGAAGGGGCTGATTACCGCTGGCTGCCAAATTCTGAAAAAAACTTAGATGGTAAAAATTAGGTTCACAGACTGTCCATTAAAAATGGCTGTAACTTTAAAGGAGGGGCGGGCAGAAATACGTGTCCCCTGTTAAATCCCATGACCCAGGTTGGTCAGCCAACAGACTCCTGGTGTGGCCACAGCAGATGTTTTGCAAAGCTACCCGCATGAATCTAATTCTGTATAAGTTTCATTTTGCACTATTAAGAGTTTTCACCTGACTTAAAATAGCGGTTGCTGGCCTAGAGCATTTGCATCTCTCTGTGGCTGTGTTCAGAAGCTGTCTCAACTTTGGATGTGCTTCAGCAACCTGCTGTCTAACCTCTGAGACCCACAGAGACAGCAGTAAGTCAGTGGCTTGTACTCTGGAATTCACCAAAAAAGCATCTGGCTTCCTTGATCTCTTTTGATAATTCTAGCTAAACCGGATGTGGTGTAGTGTTCTGCCTGCCTGTGTTTTTGTGCGTGGCTTTCTTTTAAATAACTCCTGTTTGGCTTTTCAGAGGACTGCTTCAAGGTGACCAGAGATGCAATGTTTCACTTGGGCATTGATCACTCCACGCAGAACAATATTTTCAAGGTCAGGTACAATGCAGCACGGGCACCATGAGACTGATGATGGTGTTTGGGATATCTTTTTAGTGTGGGATTTCTGCAGCAGTAAATCTGTATCGATGTACAGAGCATGGGTCATTTGATAACAAATGCAGCGATCCTGACTTAAGGGCCTGCGGCTACACATTAGATTGCTAACCAAATAATAGTTTTTAACTAAAAGCCAGCACCTGTGAACTGTTGTGCAGGATTAGGAATTAACCTAGAAGCTTGAAATCTACTTGCATTTTCCCTGTAGGAATGTTTTGACTTGTCCTGTTCATGTGGAAAGGGGAAGGCTAAAAAGACACTGCTTTGAAGGTGAGCTCTGTTTTAGAAAATTCAATGATTGTTTATATTCCAGGTATTGTCAGGCCTTCTTCATCTTGGGAATATTCAATTCTCTAATTCACTGGATGAATCTCAGCCTTGTGAACTAGAAGACAAAGCCAAAGGTGAGGCACCAAGCATGCCAAGATTCAGAGAGTGTTGTTATCTCAGTGCAAATTGCCTAAAAGGAAAGATTTACTACACACTTCTGCTTGATAGGAGATTATCAGGATCATGGGCAGAGCAAAATTTAAGTGTGTTTTTGTTCAATACTTTGTGGTTTCGACATACTGCACAAACACAAACTTCAGGCTCTCCTGCTCTGAGAGGTAATACCTTTCCATTTCCCAGATCAAGGAAATTGCAATATTATACAGTCAGTTCAGAATGGATTATCAGCAGAGCTGTTACTCTTGATTGTAATCTTACACAGACATCACAAGACTTCCAGAAACCTGACCCAGAGTGGAGAACAGGGCTTTTAAAATTAAGGCTCAGAAGTTTTCCTGATAAACACTGAAACTCCACTTAATCATAGCAAGTCTGTTATATTGTAGCATAGAACATAGGGTTGTTTTGTGCATCTTTAGGAGGTATGTGGCTCTAATTTTCCTTCAGAACTAAAACACCGGTCTAAATAGTAAGATTTCCTACTATTTCATATGCTCTGAACTCACACTATTCAATATTCAAACAGTTTTAAGTACAGTTCATGTTAGCAAGATCTTAAAATGCTTTGTTAGCAAATACTTATTCCTCTTATGAAGAGATAACATTCTTTTACTGCTCCACAAATTCCTTTTTTTCTGGTCATCACTGTTTTGTGTTCTCTATGAGGATTTAGAAATCTCTGCTCAAAAAGGTGAAAACTAACAAAGACATACCTAAAGAGTATTCTCTAAAATGTCTATTCTGGTGTGGCAAATTCCAGACTTTTTTGATACTGTTGATCCATTTTAAATAGAGAACCTGCAATTCTTGGGGTACTGTACATCCAAATTAAGAGGCTGGCCTTGCAAAACTTTTTCCCAAGTTTGGGTAAAATATCCAGTGTCCCACATTTAAGTTGGCTACTTCATGGAAGTGTCACCTTTTTGGTATTATCTCTAGACCTTCCAAAACTGTGAAGGGGCTGCATTCATTTGACACTTTCAGGTAATCTTGCCGTATTTTTTTGCCTTAATAAGATTTTGTGAAGACCACTGGAGATTTACTGAAGATACCCGTGGAGGTGCTGCTAGAAGCATTAAGAATTCGAACAATAACTGCTGGAAAACAACAACAAGTCTTCAAGAAGCCATGCTCCAGAGCTGAATGTGAGACTAGGAGGGACTGCCTGGCCAAAGTGATCTATGCTAAGTAAGAGCACATGGGCCAGGCTGCTGTGGTAATCCATATGACTTTTGTGAGGTAATAGCAAAGCCAGGGAAATTTTCTTTTCCTGGCATTTGCCTGGACACAATAATAGCATAACTGTCCCTTCCCCTCTCCACACACCCTTGATTCAGTCACAGATACTAGCATAGCTGCAGTATGTATGAGATCTTCGAAGAACTGCTGCTTCATCTCAGCCAGGAGCATGTCATAACTCTATTTCTTCCATGAGAGACCGGTAAAAACAGTAGTAAAGAAGCACTACTCTGATCATTGCAATTGCAAGTGAGGACTTTTTCAACTAATCCAGTTGTTGTTGTCTACAGATTGTTTGAATGGCTCGTTTTGGTCATAAACGAAAGCATCTATGCAGATCCGTTGGTGTGGACCAACTTCATAGGTATGGTTATTCGTCCCTGGTCTAACTGAGTAAACGTAGGTCCTTCAAGCTACCCCTAGACCAAAGTGCACTATCTTCCCATATTCCTCCTAGGTTTGCTGGATGTTTATGGTTTTGAATCTTTCCCTGAAAACAACTTGGAACAGCTTTGTATTAATTATGCCAATGAGAAACTACAGCAGCACTTTGTAGCACACTATCTGAAGGCACAACAGGTAATATTCCGCTAAGATCAGATGTTAAATATCTAAAACAGAATCTTTTGTCTCTTAATTTTATTTTTATGTTTCTGGTCAGATGTTAGCCCTCATTCAAGCAAATAATGCCACAGAAATCAGTGGAATGTGAGTAAAAATTGCTTGTTTAAAGAATAGAGCATGGGGCAGATGGTGGAGACAGTTAATTCTTCTAGGGTACTAGAAATCTTCCCCATTATAAAACTCCATTGACTCTGTGGCCTGTTAAATTGTTTGGATTCCCTCAAAGAGCCAAACACATAAAGCTAAACTGAGCATCTCTTGAGGCGAGTATAGCCTAAAGTGTGATTCTCTTGGAAGCTGCTGCTTATGACCATGCTAATTCTCTTCCCCAAATATAAAGTGCCTGAATGTGTGCAGAGCTTCCAGAGCTGAACTTACTGCCAAGGCAGAGAGCCCAGCAGGGCCTTGTAACCCATACATAAATAGAACGCGGTACCTTGTGAAGGCCCTCTGCCACAGGAGAACAGCTGCATAAATCCAGTTGTTGTGCCAGTACCTTTGAAGACAGAGACATACTTCACATTAGCTTTTATTCTTGAATGAGGAGGTACCCAAGACGGGTTGTTTCATAGTGGGGAAGATACTTTGCACCATGCTAAATATGTTGCAGTCATTTGCCTAGTTGGTCACGTGCTGCTAATTCCAGTTTTCTGAATAATCCTTTTTGCTGTATCTGTCTGTATTAGCAGAAGTGCTCTGAAAGCTGCAAAGTCCCTGTCAGGCCTGGACTGCCAGTTTAACAGAGGTAGTTCAGTCCTGGTTGAATTCTTCTACATTATGCATATGTTACCATAATGCTCTTTGCCATTAACTGGAATCTGAGAAATTCTTTTCTTTATGGCACTGGAATGGTGGCATCCTCGGCCTCACAGCATAGTTGAATCAATTTATTCAGGAGATAAGTATCACTTTGACCATAACTTATTCTTTCATATGCCCAACATTTTTTCTGCCTGCCCTCCTAAGTACGCCAGGGTTAATGGTCAGTGAAGATGGAAACCAGTTCAAACACACAATTACTTTCCTTGAAACTGATTCATGACCTCTGTTTACAGTACCCCTCCCAGTTACTCCCTGCCCTCTAACCTCTCTTTATCTGGGTATGTGCCAAACCACTTAAATGCCATTAGTGGCTGTGCTGAGCAAGCTTTTGGCAGGAGACTTAAAATAACTAACTAGAGCTTGTGCCTGCTTAAACACTCCTGACAGTTTGTTCTGTAACTCAGCATAAATATTGTACAAATTAATTCAGTCAATATCTTTCTCTGCTTCCTTTTTTGGATCAGGCTTTGTTGTAAACAGCACTCAGTTAGTAAAGCTTGGCACATAACAGTTAGTTTAGGGCTATGCCCCAATCCAAGAAAGGAGTCCTCTGGGTTCCTTGCCCCTCAAGGGAAAACCCAGTACAGCCAGAGGAGGTTCAGTGTGACATAGGCTCTGATTACTCTGTAAAGCAGCTTTGCAACACTTGCTGATAAGTCTGTGAAGTTCCCAAATACTTAAATTGTTCCAGAAGGATCTGGTGCTACTTCCCTAAAGGCTACTTGGGGCAGAGTATCCTTTTTTTTTTTTTTTTTTTTTTCCAAAATTACCATTGAGTGTGAGCTGAGTTTTGGATGAGTAGGCTGAATCTGGGATTAACTTGTTAACAGTAACTGCATCAACCTGCGAAAAAGTATACAGTTATTTGAGCTCTAGTGCCCTCTGCCGCAGAATATCCAGTCTCTCTCTTGCTTCAGGAAGAATATGCAGCTGAAGGTCTAGAATGGTCTTTTGTAAACTACCAGGACAACCAGAACTGCCTTGATCTGATAGAGGGCAGTCCTCTCAGCATTTTTTCTTTGCTGAATGAGGTAAGTGTGGATCTAAACTCTTAATGCTTCTAACTTAGTTGTCCCCTTCTTTGCCACCAAAGAAAACATTAGCACTAAATTAGTACAAAATTGCCGGCTATAAAACTTCTGCAGAACTTATTTTTCAGAACAGCAAATTCGTTAAACATTTTTAGCTTTTTCACAGTATTTCAGGACCTGCATACCAACAGCAATTAGAAAAGTAAAATGGCTATGATTTTAAATAAAAATGTCTTGTATGTTGATTATTAAAGACAGCTGTTTATGGCAAATAGCAGGTGCTGCAATTTTTTCTTGTTTGTTGTGCAGGAGTGTCGTCTGAATAGATCCTCTAACATTGACCTGTTTCAAACTCGGATTGAGAAAGCCTTGTCTAATAACCAATGTTTAAGTCGAAACAAGTTTAGTAAGAAGCCTAATTTTATTATTTCACATTATGCTGGCAAAGTCTGCTATCAGCTGGCAGCAATGGTGGAGAAAAATAAGGTAGGTGTTTTTTAGAATGAGCTGATTTAAAAAAAAAAAAAAAAAGCACACAGCCCAAAAAGCAGTTTTAAATCAAAGTAGCACTAAAATGTGTATTCAGTGATGTTTAGTGGATACACTCACCTTGCTCCAAAAATTGTTCAGGCCATGTAAAGTTGGGCAATGATGTTCTTGGTCTGTTTTTTTGTGAACCATCAGCAGCACATGTAAAACAGACTAAGGATATAAATAGGCTAAGGATTAAATGCATCATGTATCACCAAATTGGGGCTTCTTCCATTCCTGAGACAATGCAGAAGTGTTATGGCATCAGGGCATTCATATAACCATAAATATAGCACTTAGTTGGCCATAAAAATTAACACAAGTTTATGAGAAACAGCAACTTGGACTTGACTATTGAAATTTCTCCTGAAAGTACCAGAAAAATTAAGTTTTGACCTTCAATGTGCCCACTGGGGAATAAATGTGATCATCTGCAAATAAGAGGATCCCTTTTCAGTTCTGACCTCACCAGGAATTATGGCAAATGGTATTATGGTGATGCAATGAAATATAATCTCCTAATTAAAAGGAAAACTTTCTGATGTCTGCTGCAGACTGTCCTATCAGGAGTAAACTAGTCCTGAGACTTTTAACTCATATAAATTGTATGAGAAAAATGTCAGTAGCAGTTGTACATTTGACTAGACTTGGTAAATGTTCAGCCAAAGCCTATTTTCTGTTCCTGAATCTAACTATGAATGAATGTAGCAGATTTGAAACTGCAGCTGTAGTTAAATCAAAACTGACATCAGAAGTATAATGTCTGAAATAATTATTATTCAATCCATATGTGTGGAATGTTTATTAATCTTCAAAGGTGATGGTTTTCTGCCTAAGTCCATATACTAATGAGTCATGCTTGTGTTTGTAGGACCCCATTCCACCAGAGCTGGTCCATGTTTTGCAGAATTCTCAGGACCCTTTCCTTCAAAAATTATTTCCTGTGACAGAAAGGAACCAAAATAACATCAAAACCCAGAACAGGGCAGCTGTTGTTACAGTGGTGTCAAAGTTCAAGGTATGTCCTATTCAAGTTTCTGCTTTCTACTGCTGTCTTCCTAATTGGGTGAGAAAACAGTTTAGTTGGGCCAAGATCAGGATAAATGTTATTAAATGAGACAGCTATAAAACTGAAATAGCTTCAGACTCTTTTGATTCTCTAGGTTTAGAGTTTTAATCCACTCGTTTTTTTAACCCTTTCCTCTAACAGTTGGGCATATGCCTCTGTTAGGCTTCTTCCTACTTGTTCTTCTTGGTGGTGTAGCTTGGACAGATGGCTCCCTGCTATAGTTCAGGAAACTTCCTGAATCTTCCAACAACAATTTTTAAAAATGCATCCTTAGACTGGAATTTCACTCTAGCTGTCCTAAAAGACCAGCTGATACCGAGTCTGTAAAACCATCCTTGCAAAAAACAGCTTCATTGTTTTGATACAAGACCACTGATCAGCTAAACTACCTGTGGAGAAGGAATCACTAATTATACCCATATTTGTTTTCTACAGGGTTCGCTTGAACATCTCATGCAGATCTTGAACAGCACTACACCTCATTATATCAGATGTATCAAGCCTAATGCTGACTGCAAGGCAATGACTTTTAAAAGAGAAGAGGTAACTCTCCAAAAGCCTTTCCTCACTCAGTCGATGGGAGACTTCTATAGACATTGTGCAGGGCTTTGCATTGGGTCTTGTATGATCGTGATTCACTTGCAAAGTTCTTTTCACAGCACATTTTTAAATATTTTTTTCCTTTGGAAATTTCAAAATAAACTTCCTTTCAGCATCACTGATGATGCTTCTCTAAAATGGAGCTAGTTTTCACAGAAGCAGCATAAATATTGCTGTATGAAAAATTTTCCTTATAGGATGCTCCTGGGTTATTTGGGGTGTTAGCATCCCAGCCCTCAAAGCAGATAAAGGTGATCTGACTGCTGAGCAGCCCCAGTTACACATAGGTCCTCACAGTGCATGCCCAGAACACAAATTTGCTTGCTGCTGGTGTCTGGTCTGGGAGGACAGCCAAGCTGAATGAGAGCAGCTGACAAGCATGTCTTTGGGAGCAGAGCAGCAGATGCTAAAGCTATAACTAGAGAGAAACTCATCGTAAAAAAAAATAAAAAAAAAGCAAGCAGCTCAGGAAGTGCTGCATTAGTTTTAAACACGCTGAGGATTTGCTGATTGCATGCAAGAAATGTTAGAATACCAACTGGCTTTCCACGTTCTGCAGCATTCACTAGAGAGGGCATGAGAGGGCTGGTCCCTGCATATTAGCATTGCCCTGACCCTACTCCCGGTGTTACGTAAGGCTGTAGCTGCGCGGCTGTGTAATTGCCTTCTCCCCCTCTGCATCCGTACGCTGACTGCCACTGTGGTGGTACACACCAGCCAAGTCCTTGGCGTGGTTGCTGAGCTGAGCATGGCTTGGATCGAGCTCACCCTGTGCAGATCTATTTGCAGCATCCACAAGAAATAAGACAGTGTTCGCCTAAACCATCTCAATTTGTGTCTCAGGTCCTCAGCCAGCTTCAGGCATGTGGAATAGTAGAAGCCATAACCATCAGTGCAGCTGGCTTCCCTATTAGGTAAGTCCAAACTTCTTGAGCAGTGACTTACATAATTCGACTCTATAGTAATTACTGTGGTATTAGCTATTCAGAAGAGCAGGAAATCCAGTCATTTTGCAATCTGTTTCAGACCATAAAACTTCACTGAGCCTTTCAAAGCAGTCTGAAGGGCTCTGCTTGCTGTTTGCTTTTAGGCTTACTGGAGCACATCTTTTTCATGTTTTGGAGACAATACTTAAAATACTTGGCACAAGTCTGGACTGTTCTTTGTTTTGGATAATGAAACTGTGGCTAGTTCAGTAAGTCCAAAAGCGCAGTAACATAGTAAGCAGTGCTAGAACAACTTGCACTTAAGACACTGTGTTTAAAAAAAACCAAACAGATCTACCTATAACAGGCCCCTAGTTTGAGAGCTCACTGTAGCTTTCCAGGTTGAGGGATGGGGGAGAGATGTTTTGATGCAGACTGTTGTGTACTAAAACTTTCTAATTTAATGTGGCTCCACAGGAACATTTTCAGCATTAAAATTAAATGATAAATGGGCTTCATCTACCTGTAGTCATCTAGAAGTAGGGCATCTCATCTGAGTCAGTCACCTCACTAGGCTTTATGTTTGACCAACTTATGTTTGACCAGCATTAGAGAATGGAGGGAATAAGGCCTGACCTAGTCACATTTTGGACAGCTCAGGATTGATGGGGTGAAGTTTGCTCTTATTGTGAACAAAAATGATTCCTGCTGAGTCTTTGTTATAGGCAAATGTTACTGGCTGTTATTAGGCAATAATTGAATTTCTTTAGCAAGTTTATAGTTTCTTGCATGCTGGTGACTACATAGGCATAAGTCTGTTTGCATTCCATGTGCTGTATTTTTGAAGCCATTTTGCAATTTTTTCCCCTCAAAGGATAAGTTATTTACTACATAGTAAATAAATGGTACTTGCCTAGAATTAATTGTACTTTTGGCTAACAGGGTCTCCTTCCAAAGTTTCATTGAGCGCTATGAAATACTAAGAAAATCATGTGGGTCCAATAAAAACAGTGTGTGTGATAAAAACAGTTATCATACTGCCAAGAAAAAAGGTATGTTTCTTTCGATAGTCCCTTCGCTATAAAGTAAAATATATCACTGCACCAACTTGGTATCACATAGATCAGATGCAGTTACTGTACTCAGCACTACAGAAACCATTATTCCCAAGCTTAAAATATTTTTTATATCTGTCACTGACTTCAGTTTCTCAGTTGCCTAGTGCTTAGAGTAGGCTCCTTTAAACAGTGAAAGCCTGCAAGTCTTTCATTGTACTGTTTTTCTGTGTTCATCTTGGGTAGAACAATTACAGTTATACTGGTGTTTGGGGTCCCTCAATATAATTTGATTTAGAGTTGGTTCCTAAGTAAACTTGAAAACCACTTACCTTTTTGTTTGCTTATATTTCTTCTCCTTTCTTTTTTCTTTCACCTTGTTTTCTTGCCAAACATATTGACCTAGCTTACTCGGAGTCTGCTGCTATTCTTCTGCTTCTTTTACCTTTTGAAAACTTCTGTATGAGATTCTTTTTCCAAAGCAAGAGCAAGGATGGACTTTAAAAAAATGTAATCCAATCTGCAAGGTAACATCTTTGGCATGAACCCCTGAAAGAAGGCGCTCAAGTGTTTACATTTAATATTGAAAGTTACTGCAAGCCCCCTTGTCTCCCCTAGATTAATCCCATCTTCACCTAATAGGTTTATTCAGTAACCTGGAAGTGTGGGAAACAAGTACGAGCCTATTTCAGATATGTAAAATGGCTGGAAATCTATTCACCTTGAGGAAATATTGCTTGCTCACTACTTTGAATCAGGGGAGTGGGGTGATGTAATGAAGTGCAGGCTGGAAAATTACTTTCACACCTTATCTTTCTCCCTCAATTATAAACTCATTAGCTGAAATGCCTCATTGTGATAGGTTACTAGTCCTTTTTATCTTTATCAGGTAATAAGCTGCAAATATACAAAACAATTTCCTAGACATGGGGATAAGCTTTTGGTTCCCAGTATCAGCCCCATGAACAGCATCGTAGTCACCAGTTGTTTTTGTGTAAGCAAGAATTGTTTATATTTGTTTTCAGTACCTTAAAACACTCTCATCCCCTTAGAAGTATTTATAGCAGAAAAGCAAACAGTATCAAGGATGAAAAGATATAAAGACCATCAAGTTCCTGCACTGGGCATGCAGAATACTCATGCAGCATTGCCTTGAACAACACAATCTCTTTGAAGGACAGGTCTGAATTATGTCTATCTGTATTTCCAAATAGGTTTATCTGTCTAACCTGCTTGTCTCTTAACACAAAAAACCTGTATACTATGTCCCAGAAGTGGTTTTAATAACCCCTGGTTGCTATAGTAAACTCCTGCTTAGTACATCTCCTTTAGCTGCTTCTGGCACCCTGTAAAAGCTTTGGAACTGTGGCTGCATTCCTTCCTTTTCTGTTCCTGTATTTTACAGTACACTAAAGCTATGAGTCTAATTCCTCTACTTTTTTGCTCTTTGTTCCCAATAGTTTTGAGTCTTGGGTATTTTAACAGATTTCCTTAGGACTGAGCTACTCAAGTGTATTCTTAATTGCACTGCTGTTGCTTTCTAATGTTTCCACGTAGGATGCTTAAACAATGCAAGAACACTTGAGCCCTCCTTATGTCTGTTTCATTGTCTGTATTTGCCCAAAAGATGATTTCTTATCTGTGCTGGTCTGAATACGCTAGAATAGAGGTGGTAAGACAACATGGGTTAGCAACCAAACTACAGCCTATTTAAACACATTAGGCTAGTTTTCTAGTTGTTAGCACATGATGAAATCTATGTTATTACATTTTTTCATTAAACATAGCTAGAACTAGTATAGTAATATCTCAGCCATCACCTCCTCCCCTCCTTGTAGGTGTATACTCCCTAAATAGCCAAGAAGTCTCCACATAAAGACTGTTATTTGATACTAATTTCTAAGTTCTGTGATACCTTCTCTTCAATGCTTCATTTGCAGGTGAGACTCCAGAAGTGGATGATGACAAACCATTATGTTCTGTCATTTACGACATTCTTCAGAGTGTGGTTATGGAACAAACTACCACTGAGCCAACAGGGAACAGATCAGAGAACTTGTCAGTGTACTGTGGCAAAACTAAAGTATTTCTGACTAATTCTGTGGTAAGAATGGTATTTCCTTGGCTAAGAGTTCTGAAGCATACTTGCATAACGGGGAGTTTTGGCACAGATGATTATCATCATGACGCTAGGCTCTAGTCCTGATAATTTCAGTAGGACCAGAATTTGGCATTTTTCCTTCAAATTATTAACCTACGTCCATCCATCATAATCCAACTGAAGCAGACTTTGTTTAATGGTGATCTTGTTTGTTGTTAATGGGCAAGGAGCTGCACTTGTGTCTAGTAGTGTTAGTGTCCTTTCAGTTCCAGTAGAGATTACAGCTTTACCTAACTTCAGCTGACAGACTTGGCTACTCTGACAGACCTAAGCACATTCATTTGGAAAAACCTGAAGATGAAGGCACTTTTGCACTTTTACAAAGCTTACATACTGAAGGATGCACCCATGAAAGAACCCCCTTCAACAGAGCTAATTCTAAGCCAGCTGCTAGTGCGACTTTGAGACTCTGCTTTTTTCCCCCACAATACTCTACTTTTGCCCTCAGATATTTATGCTTTCGTTTTAATTTTAGATGTTAGCTAATAAGCATTAAAGCAGTGCTCTCACTTCTAAAACATGATCCAGCGGTCTTAAAACTGAAATACATATTCAGTAACTGCTGCTGCGTATGTAGCTTTCTGAGAAGCACCAAATTATTGTAGAAGGGTAAACACAACTCTGTCCCAGAGTATTAACTGCAGGCTTGTGTCCCCAATGCAGCTAGAGCAACTTGAAGCTAGAAGAGTACATGTGTTAAATGAGAAAGCATTTTGCATTCAGTGTTGCTGGAGAAGATTTAAACAGAAGAAATTAGCAAAGGCAAGACGGTCTGCAACTGTCATCCAAGCAGGTAATTTGATAGGGTGCGGCTAAGCATGATGTAACAAGTAACATTTCCAGTTACACCAGCTGTTTAAGTGGCAGGAGAGGATATACTAATCAGACATGGAGAAAGTGTAAGTGCCATTCCTTAAATTACGCGTGGCAGCTTCTGAGATTCTTTGTACTCAGATTTCTTTTAATTAAATCTTCAGCTATTCGTTCCTGGTTAGCCAAGAATCGCTTCCAAAGGATGCGCAGGGCTGCTAATGTTATAAAGCATGGCTGGAGGAGATGGAAAGTAAGTACATTGGTAAGGAAGAGCACTGAATTGAGCGACTTAGGCTTTTTAGGTGTTTGGAAAAGAATCTACCTCTGTCAAGTAACTGTACAAAACCAATACTGTCTGGTCTCCAGAAAACTCTTCTCAAGTTGAAGAGAAGACGACTCCAGTCTTGTATAGCTGCTTCTGCAGGGTGGCAATGTAAAGGCTATAGAATGAACTCACTCCTGATTATCTTGATCAAATGGGCAAATGTCCCAAATACTGTCTTATCCTTTAAGGTATCCTCTTCTGTAGACTCTAACTTACTTTTGCTGTTTTAAATCTTGTGTTCAAGCATCTTGTTCTGCATCTCTTCCTCAGACAAAAATGGCTGCGTTAGCAGCAGAAGAGTTGGATGATGGTGAAGTAAAAGCACTCTTTTTCCCTGGAGCTATGGTGACCTCAGCCAATTCACCTTGCCCTTTGGAAACAACTTGGCCTCTCAGTGCAATAATTAAGTTCTGGCCTCTGGGCCTTGTCCTGTCTGCTGCACCTGTTACCGTAGGGGGACTGCGGAGAGACCTGTCTCTGCTGGCATGCTTGGAAGTACTTCAGGAGAATGACAGCTACAAGGTGGAAAATGGTTTCTTTGGTTGTGGCATCACTTCTGTTAGAGCTCTCCCACAGGTAAGGTACCTCACACACTTAAGTCAGTAGCATGCTTAAGCTGAGTTCACCATCCTGTAACAGTACCAGTAAAAAATCTGCTATCAAGCTACGATCTTCCTCTTTTCCACTGGCTTAGATATGCAAGGATAAGTCTGACAAAGAGGTCAAGCTATACCAAGCTAAAAAAGTTGAGACTTTTAACTAAGCATGAAAACTCTCCTTAATCTGTCACAGGAACAAACTGATCACAACTCTGTACTTTAGAAATGGAGAGCAAAGGATTCTAACATGGTCTCTGCTGTTCTGTACTAGGTATTTTTTCTGTTTAGGGGATTGAAGCTGCACAACAGGTGAACACATGAATAAGTGTCTGTTTAGGGAAAAGCTACTGGGTTTATTAATATCTCAGTAATTCTGCATTAAGTTCACTGTGTAGACAACTATACACAGACTAATTAGGACAGAGGATTTTCAGGGCAGCAACTCTGGGAGCAACCCTGGAGTATTTCACTTCCCATTTGCATGCAGAATAGTACTAAGAACAATTCACAACCCACACTTGGTTCTCTGTTAAGTTGCTCTATGGTTACCAGTTATCTTGTGCCTGTACTTTTTTTTCCCCTTTTGTAGATAAGTTTTTGAGGTTGCCTAAGATTAAGCCTGTAAGAATACAGCTTGTGAACAGTCACAATTATTACAAGTTGGAGGAAACGTACCAAGTCAACCACTGACTAGATACTCAAATCTTTAGAGTTTAAACTGATTTTAGTTCAAATCATGCTATTGCTGCTGTTTGTAGTAATCATTTAACTTAAATCCATTTCTGTTAAAACTGTCCTGGAAGACTTCCTCTATCCTTATTCATGTCCACTGGCTGGTTATATACTAAAGCACTATTTAGTGCGAGTAGCAAAATCTAGCTCAAAATCTGGCAGAACATTAACAGAACTCTCTACCTCTTTTTCTTCTAGGGCTCTATCAAGTTTCACTGTAGGAAGTCCCCCCTGCATTATGCAAATGTCAGTCCCCATACGGATGCCTATTCTGTCACTGGATTTAACCAGATTTTACTGGACAGAAAAAAACTCCTTCCAACATAAGTTTTGGCCATTTTCAGGTACTGTACTTTTCAGGGAAGGAATGCCTGTAAGCTGCTGCTTTCAAATACTTTAATCAACGTCCATATCTGCTGCTACCTCAGAGCTTTCTATAGTCATGCGGTTTATGTATCATATAATATACTTCAAATTTAGAACAAACTGGTGGAGGGGCATTCCTCCTCTCACGTATATGCACATATTAGAGGAAATGTCAGTACTATGAGAACATTTGACATGATTAAAATAGATCAAATACTTTAAACAATGTATACTTGAACAGAAAACTTTAGCACTACATGGGAGAAGCAAGAGACTGGTAATGAGATAGCGAAAAATGCAAACGCTTGTTTTTGCTGGATTCTCATCAGGAGGTACAAACAGCTATTCTGATTGACCACACTAGTGTTCAGTAATATCTTAACGCTTCTGACTGACAGTGACTGAGAAAGTGAGTAGCAGTCAAATATAACACTGAAGGCAGATGTCTCAGGGAAAAGTGAGATTGTACTCTTTATCTATGGGACCAAAATCTATGTAATCTCACAACTGCCGTGGATTTCTACCACTAGCTAGTCACTAACATCAACTCCTCTGCCAAGGCACTAAGGTTCTCAGTTCTCATCAGAGAAGCTTTATACAGTCTCTTTGTTGTTCACACGGATCTTGAAAACATTTACTTCATCTGTATACACCACTTCTAAATAAACTGTTAAATATCTTGCAAACGCGTCTGACCCTTCCCAACAAGACTTAATTAACAAGAACATTTCAGATTTGTTTGTGGATTAAGATAAATGCTAAAACATTTATTTATTTATTTTTTTATTGGGAAGGAGCATTTCCCATGGTTGACAGGATTTTTGTACCAACAGAAACCAAGTCCACAGGATATCAAGTTTAATTCCTAGTATTCAGAAATCTCCCCTTTCCAACGCTGTCTTTGACTGCCTATGTCATTGCTTATCAACAGCAAAGTGAAAATTCGAGCACAGAGGTCCATGAGCAAAATGTGGCCAAAGCTAGAGGAAACATAGAATGATGTAGCTCACAGTAGCTCAGGGTGCTGCAGAATCTCTTCTGTCAGAGGATAAAAATTTCAGGGAAAGAAAAACGTTCCCAAAGTAGCTCACTCAGGAAGAATGTTCTCCTTCTCTGGGGGTTCAACAATTCTCAAACAGCAGTCTGCAAACTCAACAAATAATGGTTCCTGCATGTACTTTTTCATGAGGGAGTTTTTTTCTTCTGCTTGATCTATCGTTAGTAGTAGTTGCCTGAGATGTGGATTCAGGAGCAAGCCTCTCAGTTCTTCTGATTCCCCTTGGAAAAAAAAATAGGCAAACAGTGCCAGTCTGTAACTGTTGCAAATGTGGTTCAAAACAGTCTTATTTTACAAATACATTTTCAAGCCCAGTTATCTGACAGTTAGAGCCGTATGGCCTTGCAATGGGCTGCACAATGGGAACACGAAGAATTAATGGGAATTCTGCACTTCCTGGCTTGTTTTGATTCAGGCCACCCCCATCCACACACACCCACTTCAGAAGATTACCTAAAAGCTTGAGTTTCTGCAGCGGGACTCGATCTTGCTCGTCGTCTTCCGTCAGGATGTCCGCCACCGACCAGGGGCTGCCCGAGGGCGGGGGCGCGGGCAGCGCGGCCGTTTTACCTGGGTGCTCCGCCGCCGCCTCCCCGTCCCGCTCCCGATCCCGCTCCGGCGCGCATCGCTCTGCGGGAGGAGCCGGCGTTAGCGGCG